>NW_026708447.1:0-55349 GCF_902713425.1 Acipenser ruthenus | reverse complement strand
GCTATCATGGGCTAGCAAGCACTAGCAAGGGGCTAGCAAGGACTATCATGGACTATCAAGGCTAGCAAGGACTATCATGGGCTAGCAAGGACTATCAAGGCTAGCAATCACTGTCATGGGCTAGCAAGGACTATCAAGGGCTAGCAAGGACTATCATGGGCTAGCAATCACTATCATGGGCTATCATGGGCTAGCAAGGACTATCAAGGGCTAGCAAGGGCTGCCAGGGCTCTGAGACAGAGGGAAGAGACCCTTCACACAGAGAGAGAGAGGAGGGGGCGGAACGGGTTCCCGTGGAGGGATACAGCGCTAGACCCTGATATTGATGCGATCCAGCCCTCTGAAGTGTCTTTATAATATACAGCGCTAGACCCTGATATCGAGGCGATCCAGCCCTCTGAAATGTCTTTATAATATACAGCGCTAGACCCTGATATCGATGCGATCCAGCCCTCTGAAATGTCTTTATAATATACAGCGCTAGACCCTGATATTGATGCGATCCAGCCCTCTGAAATGTCTTTATAATATACAGCGCTAGACCCTGATATCGATGCGATCCAGCCCTCTGAAATGTCTTTATAATATACAGCGCTAGACCCTGATATCGATGCGATCCAGCCCTCTGAAATGTCTTTATAATATACAGCACTAGACCCTGATATTGATGCGATCCAGCCCTCTGAAGTGTCTTTATAATATACAGTGCTAGACGCTGATATCGATGCGATCCAGCCCTCTGAAATGTCTTTATAATATACAGCGCTAGACCCTGATATCGATGCGATCCAGCCCTCTGAAATGTCTTTATAATATACAGCGCTAGACCCTGATATCGATGCGATCCAGCCCTCTGAAATGTCTTTATAATATACAGCACTAGACCCTGATATTGATGCGATCCAGCCCTCTGAAATGTCTTTATAATATACAGCGCTAGACCCTGATATCGATGCGATCCAGCCCTCTGAAATGTCTTTATAATATACAGCGCTAGACCCTGATATTGATGCGATCCAGCCCTCTGAAATGTCTTTATAATATACAGCGCTAGACCCTGATATCGATGCGATCCAGCCCTCTGAAATGTCTTTATAATATACAGCGCTAGACCCTGATATTGATGCGATCCAGCCCTCTGAAATGTCTTTATAATATACAGCGCTAGACCCTGATATTGATGCGATCCAGCCCTCTGAAATGTCTTTATAATATGTCTTCACCTGTTCAATTTTGTTTAATTTATTTTTACATAAACTAGATAAGATTTGACAAGTTCACACAATACTGATCAAACACTGCTGACCGCATATAACATCCTGTCAAATTTCTTCTGAATCGCTGCTTTGAGTTCAACTTCCTGTAGAAACAGGAAGTGGTTTCATAGCTCAACCTTCCAAGAACTGGAGGAAGAGATGCAGACATCTGATAACAAGAGAGACAATAACTGAGTTTGATCTAAGAAACAAACAAACAGAAAACCTTTAAAATCCATTCTCTCACCTCTTATTAGCTTTATTAACAGGATCGCTGACCCCTCCTTTTAAAGGAGCGCTGACCATCTTTAAAATCCATTCTCTCACCTCTTATTAGCTTTATTAACAGGATCGCTGACCCCTCCCTTTAAAGGAGCACTGACCATCTTTAAAATCCATTCTCTCACCTCTTATTAGCTTTATTAACAGGATCGCTGGTCCCTCCCTTTAAAGGAGCGCTGACCATCTTTAAAATCCATTCTCTCACCTCTTATTAGGTTTATTAACAGGATCACTGGTCCCTCCCTTTAAAGGAGCGCTGACCATCTTTAAAATCCATTCTCTCACCTCTTATTAGCTTTATTAACAGTATCATGTTTGGTGTTGCTGTATAATATATAAAACTATGGCTATTGAAACTCAGGGGGACTGTCTGAATCGTGTTTGGTGTTGCTGTATAATATATAAAACTATGGCTATTGAAACTCAGGGGGACTGTCTGAATCGTGTTTGGTGTTGCTGTATAATATATAAAACTATGGCTATTGAAACTCAGGGGGACTGTCTGAATCGTGTTTGGTGTTGCTGTATAATATATAAAACTATGGCTATTGAAACTCAGGGGGGCTGTCTGAATCGTGTTTGGTGTTGCTGTATAATATATAAAACTATGGCTATTGAAACTCAGGGGGACTGTCTGAATCGTGTTTGGTGTTGCTGTATAATATTTAAAACTATGGCTATTGAAACTCAGGGGGACTGTCTGAATCGTGTTTGGTGTTGCTGTATAATATATCAAACTATGGCTATTGAAACTCAGGGGGGCCGAGATCCGAGCTGATTTCTTCGTTTGTTTTCAGGGCGTTGATGTCTGCCTGCCTTTCTAAAAAGATAAAAGCACGTGAAAGCTGAAATTATGTAACACATTAAACTAGACGTTCAATTCCAGTTTTACTTTCGATTTGAGTCAGACAGCGAGCGGGGAGCACGGATTTGCAAACGTGTGGAAGATTGAATCGCCTTATCGCCTTTTAACGCGCTCGTTTGAGATCAGAGTGGGATTAGCAGCTTGTAGAAACGCAGAGATATATAAAACGAAATTGTATTATAAAAAGAACAGCGTGTTTTTGTTTGTTGAGCGGGAGGAAACGAGACGCTAAAGTTGCAGTGACGTTTTATCTGGTTCGAAGTTCAGAGCACCGCGCCCGCGGTCGGGTTATTTATTTATTTTTTTTTGATCAGATAAAGGTTGTGGTTTTAAAAAAAATAAAACACGTTGTTTTTTTGTATGTGTTTGTGTTTTTAAACAGAGACCAAGCTAAGCTTACCGCGAAGAAACGTTTCTAGATTGTTCTGTTTTTTTTTTTAAATGCAAGAATTAAAAACAGCACAACTTTAGACTTTTAAAAAGACCGATCTGCTGAATGCAAACTTTTGTGTCTGTCTGTGGATATTTTATGATTTTCGAAAGTCGCCCCAGGAAGCTGACAAAACCTGCACGTGAGGTAAAAAATATGTTATTATGAAATAATAGTGCCACTGCTGTATAATATATAAAACTATGGCTATTGAAACTCAGGGGGACTGTCTGAATCGGGTTTGGTGTTGCTGTATAATATATAAAACTATGACTATTGAAACTGAGGGGGACTGTCTGAATCGTGTTTGGTGTTGCTGTATAATATATAAAACTATGGCTATTGAAACTCAGGGGGGCTGTCTGAATCGGGTTTGGTGTTGCTGTATAATATATAAAACTATGGCTATTGAAACTCAGGGGGACTGTCTGAATCGTGTTTGGTGTTGCTGTATAATATATAAAACTATGGCTATTGAAACTCAGGGGGGCTGTCTGAATCGTGTTTGGTGTTGCTGTATAATATATAAAACTATGGCTATTGAAACTCAGGGGGACTGTCTGAATCGTGTTTGGTGTTGCTGTATAATATATAAAACTATGGCTATTGAAACTCAGGGGGACTGTCTGAATCGTGTTTGGTGTTGCTGTATAATATATAAAACTATGGCTATTGAAACTCAGGGGGACTGTCTGAATCGTGTTTGGTGTTGCTGTATAATATATAAAACTATGGCTATTGAAACTCAGGGGGGCTGTCTGAATCGTGTTTGGTGTTGCTGTATAATATATAAAACTATGGCTATTGAAACTCAGAGGGACTGTCTGAATCGTGTTTGGTGTTGCTGTATAATATATAAAACTATGGCTATTGAAACTCAGGGGGGCTGTCTGAATCGTGTTTGGTGTTGCTGTATAATATATAAAACTATGCAGATTGAAACTCAGGGGGGCTGTCTGAATCGTGTTTGGTGTTGCTGTATAATATATAAAACTATGGCTATGGAAACTCAGGGGGACTGTCTGAATCGTGTTTGGTGTTGCTGTATAATATATAAAACTATGGCTATTGAAACTCAGGGGGACTGTCTGAATCGTGTCTGAGTTGCAGAATCTTGTATTAATAAGACATGCTTCAACAGGTCTTTATAAAGGCTACGCCCAAAGAAAACAGTCTAATCTAATTGAAGTCTGGTTTGTGTTCAATTCATTATAATAAAACGTTTCCTCTCTCTTTGGAAGCGCGTCTCCCGTTAGTATGACGCTCGCTATTAACGTTGTTTAGCCCGAGATGTTTAGATGATCAGATTCGGGGGGTACGGGGGGGGGGTAGGACAGTGTTTGCTCCAGGACTTACACCTCAATGTGGCCCCCTCTCAAAATTTTAGGGGGACATTTTCTTCAGTGAGGGGGTCAATATGTTTGATTCAGAACCATTTAAAATATGCCAGCAGAGTTTACTGACCTTTTGTTTCTGAAGAAATAAAAATATAATCGTAAAGTTAAATACAACCAAGGTGTCTCTACAATACTCACTGTCACTTTTGGAGAAAATATTGGGAAACGTGTCACAGTGACGCTGGCGTATTATTATTAGTTTATTTAGCAGACGCCTTTATCCAAGGCGACTTACAAAGATTAGGGTGTGTAAACTATGCATCAGCTGCAGAGTCACTTACAACTACGTCTCACCTGAAAGACGGAGCACAAGGAGGTTAAGTGACTTGCTCAGGGTCACACAATGAGTCAGTGGCTGAGGTGGGATTTGAACCGGGGACCTCCTGGTTACAAGCCCTTTTCTTTAACCACTGGACCACACAGCCTCCTGAGTAGTCCTGTATCACTGAGTAGTGGATATTAATTGTACCAGATCACATTAGAACGGGGGTTTTCAATCTCAAAGCTGCGTACCCCTTTCCAAAAAATGTAGTCCACCGCGTACCCCCATCTGAGAGTCATAACAAAATGAAAACAGTAAGTCTGTACAATAACGATACAACAAAACGCACAAGAGCCTTGGAGTGTGTGATGGGTACAATTATAAAAGTGACAGTATTATAACAGGATATATATTTACTTTTGGAAAAAAAAAAAATAGTCCCTCAAGTTTGTTTGAAACATAATTTTATTGTAATTACGAATTAATTCAAATCAACGCAGCCTCCCTGCTAGCCTCAATCACTCGGAAATGACGCAGGACTATTCCGTGATAGCAAACGGCAATCATGTATTTATTTTATTGATAATAACATTACAGAAAAGAAGACAAAACAGTTTCACTATCCACGGCTCTCTACAGCTGACCTCATTTCGAAATCATTATTGACATTTTTAAATTCTTGGTGTCTGAAACGTGCAATCAGATCACCGAGAGGGTGGGGAGAACGGGGGGGGGCTTTCGCGTTTCATATTTTACAACACCAAAAGCTGAAATAAAAGTCATAGCAATTGTATGTATTTTTTTAAAAGAAGAGAACGATCGGTAATATTAAAATACAAAATTATTTACCAATACAGGCTATTAGATAAGAGCAGAGACGTGTGGTTTATTTTTGGCACGGGATAAATATAATGTTAGTGTATAGCAACACCATTCAATGGAGTTTATGCTAAAAACGTCTGTTAAGAACATAAGAACATAATGAACATGTTGTGCATATCTTTCTCAAGGGAGCATGTGTTGAATCTATCTATCTATCTATCTATCTATCTATCTATCTATCTATCTATCCAGATGACTTTTAATAATCGAGAAACTACTCGTTTGGTTTATTAAATGCTTGGAAATGGATTGAGCAGTTACAGACTACGTCAAATCCCAGCTGACAGGCAATCTCCGAGGTCCAGTGACTTAACAGGTATAATGGCATTAATACTTCAATACGTTTATGGTTACAACATGTTTCACCCTTAAGTTATGCATGCGTGAAGCTAAAAACGCCCACCGCTAAATCCTAAAACATCTAATATATCAATCTCATAGACTAAAACATAAGTCCTGTACCTTATAGCAATGCATCAATATGAAAATAGTTTTCTATATATACAGTGTGTGTATATATATATATATATATATATATATATATATATATATATATATATATAGATATATATATATATATAGTGTAGAATATAATGTAATATCTTCAAAGACTTCTGAATACGACCCCAACAGCGATCAGTTTGATCAGAGCCAGCAGTGTGGAGTAGTGGTGAGGGCTCTGGACTCCTGACCGGAGGGTCGTGGGTTCAATCCCAGGTGGGGGGGACACTGCTGCTGTACCCTTGAGCAAGGTACTTTACCTAGATTGCTCCAGTAAAAACCCAACTGTATAAATGGGGAATTGTATGTAAAAATAATGTGATATCTTGTAACAATTGTAAGTCGCTCTGGATAAGGGCGTCTGCTAAGAAATAAATAATAATAATAATTCACTGGCTAGGTCGCTCCACATTTCCGATCGGACTGTAATCAATGCATTGAATCGGCGTTATCAAGACACATCAGCCCCACTGGAGTGGTCTGTGTGTTCCGCCATGAGTAACAGATTACTGCAGATTGACGTTTCTGCATTTCTCCTTTCTGGTGGAAAACAACGTTACGTGGGTAACGTTTTCACTTTCAACCACAGTGGTTCGCTGCAGCTTTTTTTCGAAATTCTGTTTTTATATTTATTTTCTGTGAACATTAGTTTACGGATAATCGTGTTTGCTTTAAAACCAATTAAATTGTTACAAAAAAAGACTATTCTATAGTCCATTCATTTTAATTCCGTACATGGTCTTGTTGTACTAGTGCTCAAATATTTACCCCAAACCTCGCTTAATATAATTTTAGGAAATGACGTGTCAGCACTGTGCTTGCATCCAGAACGCATCTGCCGTTGAAAATACAAATACGGCTAAAAACAAAACAGTATTCGGTTCAACAGAGACAGTTAATAACTTAAAAACGAATAAGCGAAATGCTCTGTGTCTGTCGGTGCAGTTTGAATTTTGAATGTGCCGCCCCTGCTTGCTCTGCGACGCTCAGCCACAGGGACAGGACGTTGACATATTTTTAAGCACAACTACAGTAGTCTGCATTTCACTGCCAAAGCTGGTTACTTATTGTTGAAGTAATGGTGGGGTGTAACAGGGATGCGAGGTTAGGGGAACACACGGGGGCGTTAAGAGAAATTAAGCGGGAAATTTTGTTTTATTTCAGAGGGGTAATGGCGCGAACACTTGGCGGGTCCGCCTGTGTGCCACGTGTTCTTGTTCTCCGCTCTGTGAACCGTTTTTGTCACCGGTTTTTCGACATTTTTAATGTGTCTAACAGTGATGCGGATTTTATTTTGTGCATCACTGTGAGGAAATGCGTTTTTTTTTTTTTTTTTTTTTCAAGGAATCTCAATCACAAAACAAAATCCGGATCACTTGAGCCAGGTGACGTTTTGAAAAAGCGGCCCCAGGACATTTGCTTTGGTCTTAAATCTGGTCCCCCCTACCCCCCCCCCCCATTAAACTCTTCCTCGCCATTTAGTGTCCCACGCTGTTGCTCCACGTCGCGCTCGTCCACGCTTTCCCCATGGCTATATAAAGGCTAGGAAAATGATGTCACAGCGGAGCCATTTCTGGAGCCCGTAGAGCATTTTGGCAATGCTTTTAACGTATTCACAATCGCCCTGGCAAAATTGTTCTTGACATAATCAAGCATTAATTCTCTTGAATAACAGCCAGTCACTTTATATTAACGATATCTTGTATTGTTTTTTAAAAAATACCCGGTATATCCTAGCGCTGCAACACAGCATCTCCGCAATGCATTCAGTGCTGAGTGGGCTCCAGAAATGGCGCCTGTAATTGAGTACCGAACTGCATCATGGGATTGACTGTCCTCTCCTTTATATAGTCCTAGCTCTCTCCCCCTCACACTGACCGCTCTGATTGGGAACATGCTGCCGTGGCAACGGGGGTGGGGGGGTGGATGACGTCACTGACCAGACTGGTTGTAATTCTGTGCAGGTGATGAGGAGAATGTTTTGAATGTGTTGTGCACATCTTTCTCAAGGGAGCATGTGTTGAATCTATCTATCTATCTATCTATCTATCTATCTATCTATCCAGATGACTTTTAATAATCGAGAAACTACTCGTTCGGTTTATTAAATGCTTAGAAATGGATTGAGCAGTTACAGACTACGTCAAATCCCAGCTGACAGGCAATCTCCGAGGTCCAGTGACTTAACAGGTATAATGGCATTAATACTTCAATACGTTTATGGTTACAACATGTTTCACCCTTAAGTTATTATTATTATTATTATTATTATTATTATTTATTTATTTCTTAGCTGACGCCCTTATCCAGGGCGACTTACAATTGTTACAAGATATCACATTATTTTTACATACAATTCCCAATTTATACAGTTGGGTTTTTACTGGAGCAATCTAGGTAAAGTACCTTGCTCAAGGGTACAGCAGCAGTGTCCCCCCCACCTGGGATTGAACCCACGACCCTCCGGTCAAGAGTCCAGAGCCCTAACCACTACTCCACACTGCTACCCCATGCGTGCATGCCTGAAGCTAAAAACGTCCACTGCTAAATCCTAAAACATCTAATATCAATCTCATAGACTAAAACGTAAGTCCTGTACCTTATAGCAGTGCATCAATATGAAAATAGTTTTATATATACAGTATATATATAGTGTAGAATATAATGTAATGTCTTCAAAGACTTCTGAATACGACCCCAACAGCGATCAGTTTGATCAGGGCCAGCAGTGTGGAGTAGTGGTGAGGGCTCTGGACTCTTGACCGGAGGGTCGTGGGTTCAATCCCAGGTGGGGGGACACTGCTGCTGTACCCTTGAGCAAGGTACTTTACCTAGATTGCTCAAGTAAAAACCCAACTGTATAAATGGGGAATTGTATGTAAAAATAATGTGATATCTTGTAACAATTGTAAGTCGCCCTGGATAAGGGCGTCTGCTAAGAAATAAATAATAATGATAATAATCAGAGATCTTCAGAGCATGGATCACACCAGCTTGTAGTTATCAAGTTGAGTGACACTTGACTAGGATTTTTACCTCGGTTTTTATATAGTTTTTGCCTCGCTTCTTACATCAGAAGTCGTAATTAAATCTCAAACATCAGCCTTAACTGCTCCTGTCCTTCAAGTTAAGAACATTTTCAAAACACCGGGCAACTCCCTTCATAAGATTAATAAGCTATTGACCCGTAGTTCGCCATTAACTCCTCTTTCCTGTACCAGGAGGTATTTCTGTAAAAGATCACTCATTATAGAAACCCCCCCACAAACATTAAAACTCACATTAGTTGCCCCCCCCCGCCCCCCTCCCTTTGGTACTGCAAGTGAGCAAGTAGGGGTTATCAAGATTAATGACCTTCTCTTTAGCAAGCCTGCTATATGCTTGATACAAACTGGTACTATTGCTTTGACTGAAGTTTTTACTGTAAGTTCATTTCTGGACTATATCCTCAAACTTCACAGTTCTTCTGTGAAAATAAAACATTTAGATTCTTCTATCCTGTTTGAATGATTCTAGAATACCCGTGTTTAGCTTAAAGGCTGTTTTCAGATGAAGCTTACTTCTCTAAATCAGAAACGTGATGCTCGTGTCTGACTTTCTGCTCAAGATTATAAACCTTTTATTATTAATATTATTATTTATTTCTTAGCAGACGTCCTTATCCAGGGCGACTTACAATTGTTACAAGATATCACATTATTTTTTACATACAATTCCCCATTTGTACAGTTGGGTTTTTACTGGAGCAATCTAGGTAAAGTACCTTGCTCAAGGGTACAGCAGCAGTGTCCCCCACCTGGGATTGAACCCACGACCCTCCGGTCAAGAGTCCAGAGCCCTAACCACTACTCCACACTGCTTTCTGGTCAGCATGACTCGAACCTAGCTCCCTTTTTACTCAGACACACAGATACAATAATATTTTGACAACTCATTAAACAGGAATATATAACGTTCTCACATAACTATAGGTTAATACAGAGCATATTATAATTTTGTATGAACGGTGTGTTTTAACAATGTGTTTAGTATTCCTGCTGGCTTTCTATTCTTTAAAACACAGTACAGTTATTACATCATTTTAACACACATGCAGTTCCAGTAGCTGTGACAGTCTTGGGTCCGTTTCTGCTCTCAGTGAGTCTGTCAAAGCCACCACAGGTGTGTCTTTTAAAAGCCTGATACCTACAAAAACTTCAGTCTTGTTAGCTGGGCTCCCATCTCTACATTCATATTCCCATCATCAGTGGGAAGACTTCAGATAAGATCAACTGTTCCGATCAAAGAGACGTCTGTCTCTGCCGCAGGCACCTTTCACTCAAAAAAGGTGCTCGCACCTTGAACAAGGGAAGACAGGTTTTAGATTAATTCGTGACAGCCCTCCATTTATAATAATCGCACCCGCCCCGGATGATTTGATTCTCATAAGCGGTTGAGTCTTAAAAAGCAGATCGACATGATTACTGTGGTGCAGAATGAAACTTAGTATGATTTTGATCAGAGCTAGCTCCCTGGCTGCAGTGTCACGGGTTGGCCGCTAGATGTCACCAGTTCCCGCATGTACGCACGCCCACGTTGAAATCCACAGCAAGAACTGTCTGCTTCTTAACGTTAAGGGTGCTTCGATAAAACAAAGGGCTTAGCCATCGGCAGTTTAAACACGGTGTACAGATGTCAGTGGTGCTCCATCACAGTGCAGTATTTTACTGTCAGCACTACCACTGCGTTGAAGCATCTGTGGCTTACTTTCTGTTGCGATGCAAATCTCACAGGTTTTCATTCAGCGGAGATGCAAAGCTCCACACCCCCCCCTCCTCCTCCTCCTCCCTCCCCCCCCTCCTCCAAGGCTTTCCTTTCACTGCACAATCCCCACGCTGCGTACGTGCCTCGTCACGCGAGATGTGATCCAATTCAAATTCAGAAACAGCTTTCTTGTCTGTACACGTCACTGCACTTGATGAAGTATTGTATTGCATGCAGTCAGTTTGCCCTGAAGTGATTCTTACAAGCAGAGTATTTTACATTGGTTAGTATAGGAGTGATTCGGTCCCAGTGGTTTTGATCACTATCTGCGGTTGATTCTTATATCAGCGATTCTTATAAACGGAGTGCACCGTATCTCTCTCTCTCCTCTCTCCCTCTCTCTCTCTCTCCCCCTCTCTCCTCCCTCTCTCTCTATCCCTCTCTCTACCCCTCTCTGTCCCTCTCTCCTCTCTCTCCCTCTCTCTCTCCCTCTCTCTCTCCCTCTCTCCTCTCTCTCTCCCTCTCTCCTCTCTCTCTCCTTCTCCCCCTCTCTCTCTCCCCTCTCTCTACCCCTCTCTCTCCCTCTCTCTCCTCTCCCTCCTCTCTCTCCCTCTCTCCTCCCTCTCCCTCCCTCTCTCCTCCCTGTCTCCCTCTCTCCCCCTCTCTCTCTCTCCCTCTCCTCCCTCTCTCTCCTCCCTCTGCCCCCTCTCGCCCTCTCCTCCCTCTCTCTCCTCCCCCCCTCTCTCTCTCTCTCTCTCTCTCTCTCTCTCTCTCTCTCTCTCTCTCTCTCTCTCTCTGAACCCTGTGTTGGTCATCTTGGCTCTAATTTCGACACAGTTGCTTTTAGCTGAGGTTCCTCTCAGAGCCACAATGGCGCCAGTTTCCTAACCTGTAACTCAATGGAGGAAACTGCTGTAACAGGATACAGTGATAGGAAACTGCGCTCTCTGTCGGCCATCTTGGCTCTAGATTCTCTATAGATCACAATGGGGAGCTGAGCCCCTTTCAGAGCCACAATGGAGCCAGTTTCCTATCCTCGACTGCAGCAATAGGAAACTGGACTACGTCGGCCATCTTGGCTCCAGATTCTGTATAGATCACAATGGGGAGCTGCGTCCTTCTCAGAGCCACAATGGCGGCAGTTTCCTCCAGTAACGTTTCTCTCTCTGTCTCATCTCCCCGCAGTTTCCCCTCGGTGATGCGGCGAGGTGTGTGCGGCGCGGGCTCCCCCTGTCATGTGACTGAAGGACGAGGAGGAGGGGCGGGGCTGTCTCCTGGTTTCTTGTGTTCCAGATTGCTGGTGGGTGTGGCCCAAACACGGTCCTGGAAGTTTTGTAGATCACCCTAAAGGGCTAATTTCGAAAGACTGGGAACACATGGAAGTTATTGACCAATTAAGCAAATAATTTGTTCAATTTAAGGGAACTCTGGTCATTGGGCCAGTTTGCATGCTGGGAAAATGTCATGACTCGTTTACTGTCATGACTTATTTAAGGCGGCACGGTCTGGATTACAATTTTAGTTTTGGTTTGTGTTTCGTTTACGTTTGAACGCAAATGTAATACATTATAAAAGAAAAATCAAACACAACATGACTTTTCAAGGCAGGAATTGTTAAATTAAACAAACCAAAACGATCTGAAATCATAATTCAGCCGTACCACCTTAAATAAGTCATGACAGTAGAGAGATAAGTCATGACATTTTCCCAGCATGTAATCCAGGGCTGAAAAGGGTGGTTTTTGTACCAAATGATCTCTAAATGACTCCATTTAATAAATAATTTAATTGATCACAATGAAACTGTTCCAGGTGTTGAAAAAACGAACGGCCAGCTACTTTCAAATCTGGATCTTTCGAATTCCCGAGACCTTTGTAACAGAGCCTTGGGGATTTGGAGATTCTGATTCAGTGAAATCACCCATTTTTGTCTGCGCTGGCGAAATCCAGAAATGAAAGCTGTTCTGTACTAGAGAAGAGATGTGTTGTTGTGGGTTCACAATTCTGCAATTGAGGGGAATAGAGTCATGCATATTTCATAAAAGCTTCCCACAATGAAAGCGCAGCATAGCGTTATAAAATATAAAGCCTCAGGCATGGTAAAGCATAGGGAAGCATTGTAAAGCACAGAGAGGTCTGGTAAAGCATAGGGAAGCATTGTAAAGCACAGAGAGGTCTGGTAAAGCATAGGGAAGCATTGTAAAGCACAGAGAGGTCTGGTAAAGCATATGGAAGCATTGTAAAGCACAGAGAGGTCTGGTAAAGCATAGGGAAGCATTGTAAAGCACAGAGAGGTCTGGTAAAGCATAGGGAAGCATTGTGAAGCACAGAGAGGTCTGATAAAGCATAGGGAAGCATTGTAAAGCACAGAGAGGTCTGGTAAAGCATATGGAAGCATTGTAAAGCACAGAGAGGTCTGGTAAAGCATAGGGAAGCATTGTAAAGCACAGAGAGGTCTGGTAAAGCATAGGGAAGCATTGTGAAGCACAGAGAGGTCTGGTAAAGCATAGGGAAGCATTGTAAAGCACAGAGAGGTCTGGTAAAGCATAGGGAAGCATTGTAAAGCACAGAGAGGTCTGGTAAAGCATAGGGAAGCATTGTGAAGCACAGAGAGGTCTGGTAAAGCATAGGGAAGCATTGTAAAGCACAGAGAGGTCTGGTAAAGCATAGGGAAGCATTGTAAAGCACAGAGAGGTCTGGTAAAGCATAGGGAAGCATTGTAAAGCACAGAGAGGTCTGGTAAAGCATAGGGAAGCATTGTGAAGCACAGAGAGGTCTGGTAAAGCATAGGGAAGCATTGTGAAGCACAGAGAGGTCTGGTAAAGCATAGGGAAGCATTGTAAAGCACAGAGAGGTCTGGTAAAGCATAAGGAAGCATTGTGAAGCACAGAGAGGTCTGGTAAAGCATAGGGAAGCATTGTAAAGCACAGAGAGGTGTGGTAAAGCACAGGGAAGCATTGTAAAGCACAGAGAGGTCTGGTAAAGCATAGGGAAGCATTGTAAAGCACAGAGAGGTATGGTAAAGCATAGGGAAGCATTGTAAAGCACAGAGAGGTCTGGTAAAGCATAGGGAAGCATTGTAAAGCACAGAGAGGTGTGGTAAAGCACAGGGAAGCATTGTAAAGCACAGAGAGGTCTGGTAAAGCATAGGGAAGCATTGTAAAGCACAGAAAGGTCTGGTAAAGCATAGGGAAGCATTGTAAAGCACAGAGAGGTGTGGTAAAGTTGTTATGAGCTTTCATAGTAAGGCTGTGTGCCAGGCTCTAATGAGATTATGAATTGTAAGTTGGCAATGCTATCCTCCACCCACACACACAGACTGACACCGTCCAGAAATTCCTGTCTATATGCAGGAAGTGACTGCGGTTTTGCTGTCAGCGCCCCAGATAAGGGTCTGGGAGTAACTCGCCTTGAACCTCACCTTGAAGTCCTGAGTTATTTCGATAAATACTGCTTGAATGGTAACGGGGAAAGTATCAAAAAGGAGCCTTGAGTTTTAACTGCAACGTTACTCTGAACTACTGTACAAAAAAACCTTTGAAATCGAATCACAGCCAGCACGACTTTGCACAGATATATATATATATATGAAGATAAGCACAGGAAGTTCTGTTTTGACATTACAATCTTAAACTCGGTGAAACGCGTTCAAACTTCAAAACAAAGCCATTCCAGATGAATAAAAGAAGGCAGAGTGTTAATAAGTTATAAAACAGTTTGTTTAAAATGACAGGCACCTTTATTTTCTTAGCGGTTGCCTCTGGCGATGGTTCCAGTTGGGTTTGTAGCCTGTGCAGCTTTGAATTGTCCTTCTCCTGACTGTGATTGGCTCCCAAGACAACGGAGCCAGCCAGAGATTGGATGGTGTTTGTTGGGCGGGTTCTTCTTGTGTGCCGTTTCCTGGGAACTGAAAACATTGCATTCTGGGAGATGTAGTTGTTTGTGGAAGTTTTAGGGGAGGCAGAGAAGCTGTAAAATTGCTATGCGTATTTTTACACATTCAGTTGAGTGCATATTTCACAGATTATCTTTACCAGACCTCTCTGTGCTTTACAATGCTTCCCTATGCTTTACCAGACCTCTCTGTGCTTTACAATGCTTCCCTATGCTTTACCACACCTCTCTGTGCTTTACAATGCTTCCCTATGCTTTACCAGACCTCTCTGTGCTTTACAATGCTTCCCTATGCTTTACCAGACCTCTCTGTGCTTTACAATGCTTCCCTATGCTTTACCAGACCTCTCTGTGCTTTACAATGCTTCCCTATGCTTTACCAGACCTCTCTGTGCTTTACAATGCTTCCCTATGCTTTACCAGACCTCTCTGCGCTTTACAATGCTTCCCTATGCTTTACCAGACCTCTCTGCGCTTTACAATGCTTCCCTATGCTTTACCAGACCTCTCTGTGCTTTACAATGCTTCCCTATGCTTTACCAGACCTCTCTGTGCTTTACAATGCTTCCCTATGCTTTACCAGACCTCTCTGTGCTTTACAATGCTTCCCTATGCTTTACCAGACCTCTCTGTGCTTTACAATGCTTCCCTATGCTTTACCAGACCTCTCTGCGCTTTACAATGCTTCACTATGCTTTACCAGACCTCTCTGTGCTTTGCAATGCTTTATGATTTATTACTCTGTGCTGTGCTTTTACTGAGAGACACTGTTATGAGGGCAAGCCCAGTTATTTCTCTTGGAAGGGAATTTGCTTTCGTTTAACTTGAGGAGAAGCTGTAATGTAACAGGATGCACTGCCGGTTCGTGTCGCATCTATTTGTGGAAACATTTCACATGATTTCCTGCTGATAGTCTTTCCCAGGACTACTCCCAGCCCTGTCTCTGAATCTCCATGATCAGATCACATTCCAGCATGTTAATGACTGTGTGACTCCCCCCTGCGCACCACGCGGCCGTGCCTTTACCAGGGGAGACCCTCGGGGACCCCTGCGCTCCCCTGACTGTGTGACTCCCCCCTGCACCCCACGTGGCCGTGCCTTTACCAGGGGAGACCCTCGGGGACCCCTGCGCTCCCCTGACTGTGTGACTCCCCCCTGCGCACCACGCGGCCGTGCCTTTACCAGGGGAGACCCTCGGGGACCCCTGCGCTCCCCTGACTGTGTGACTCCCCCCTGCACACCACGCGGCCGTGCCTTTACCAGGGGAGACCCTCGGGGACCCCTGCGCTCCCCTGACTGTGTTACTCCCCCCTGCGCACCACGCGGCCGTGCCTTTACCAGGGGAGACCCTCGGGGACCCCTGCGCTCCCCTGACTGTGTGACTCCCCCCTGCGCACCACGCGGCCGTGCCTTTACCAGGGGAGACCCTCGGGGAGCCCTGCGCTCCCCTGACTGTGTGACTCCCCCCTGCACACCACGCGGCCGTGCCTTTACCAGGGGAGACCCTCGGGGACCCCTGCGCTCCCCTGACTGTGTGACTCCCCCCTGCTCACCACGCGGCCGTGCCTTTACCAGGGGAGACCCTCGGGGACCCCTGCGCTCCCCTGACTGTGTGACTCCCCCCTGCGCACCACGCGGCCGTGCCTTTACCAGGGGAGACCCTCGGGGACCCCTGCGCTCCCCTGACTGTGTGACTCCCCCCTGCGCACCACGCGGCCGTGCCTTTACCAGGGGAGACCCTCGGGGACCCCTGCGCTCCCCTGACTGTGTGACTCCCCCCTGCGCACCACGCGGCCGTGCCTTTACCAGGGGAGACCCTCGGGGACCCCTGCGCTCCCCTGACTGTGTGACTCCCCCCTGCGCACCACGCGGCCGTGCCTTTACCAGGGGAGACCCTCGGGGACCCCTGCGCTCCCCTGACTGTGTGACTCCCCCCTGCGCACCACGCGGCCGTGCCTTTACCAGGGGAGACCCTCGGGGACCCCTGCGCTCCCCTGACTGTGTGACTCCCCCCCTGCACACCACGCGGCCATGCCTTTACCAGGGGAGACCCTCGGGGACCCCTGTGCTCCCCTGACTGTGTGACTCCCCCCCTGCACACCACGCGGCCGTGCCTTTACCAGGGGAGACCCTCGGGGACCCCTGCGCTCCCCTGACTGTGTGACTCCCCCCCTGCACACCACGCGGCCGTGCCTTTACCAGGGGAGACCCTCGGGGACCCCTGCGCTCCCCTGACTGTGTGACCCCCCCCCTGCGCTCCACGGATAATCTTGCGTTTTTCTCACCCCTACTAGGATGAAAGGCACGCAGCTCAGCATTGTCACTGTGTCTGTCCGGGCGGTTTTCTTATCAGATACCTTGAGTTAAAATAACAAAAAACACCCAAACAGACACAGATACAAACCTACAAACCGAAAGAAAACCCTTCCTTTCTTTCTTTCTTTCTTTCTTTCTTTCTTTCTTTCTTTCTTTCTTTCTTTCTGTCTTTCTTTTAGTTCTTCCCTCCTTTCTTTCTCTTTCTTTCTTTCAGTTCATCCTGCCACGCTGCCACACAGATGCAACTTCAAACCTCATGAGAGAAGTATCGCTGCAGAACAAAGACTCCCACAGCGTGACTCCCACAGCGTAGCTCCCACAGCGTGACTCCCACAGCGTGACTCCCACAGCATAGCTCCCACAGCGTGACTCCCACAGCATAGCTCCCACAGCGTGACTCCCACAGCGTGACTCCCACAGCGAGACTCCCACAGCGTGACTCCCACAGCGTGACTCCCACAGCATAGCTCCCACAGCGTGACTCCCACAGCGTGACTCCCACAGCATAGCTCCCACAGCGTGACTCCCACAGCGTGACTCCCACAGCATAGCTCCCACAGCGTGACTCCCACAGCATAGCTCCCACAGCGTGACTCCCACAGCGTGACTCCCACAGCGTGACTCCCACAGCGTGACTCCCACAGCATAGCTCCCACAGCGTGACTCCCACAGCAAGACTCCCACAGCGTGACTCCCACAGCGTGACTCCCACAGCGTGACTCCCACAGCGTGACTCCCACAGCATAGCTCCCACAGCGAGACTCCCACAGCGTGACTCCCACAGCGTGACTCCCACAGCGTGACTCCCACAGCATAGCTCCCACAGCGAGACTCCCACAGCGTGACTCCCACAGCGTGACTCCCACAGCATAGCTCCCACAGCGTGACTCCCACAGCGTGACTCCCACAGCATAGCTCCCACAGCGTGACTCCCACAGCATAGCTCCCACAGCGTGACTCCCACAGCATAGCTCCCACAGCGTGACTCCCACAGCGTGACTCCCACAGCGTGACTCCCACAGCATAGCTCCCACAGCATAGCTCCCACAGCGTGACTCCCACAGCATAGCTCCCACAGCGTGACTCCCACAGCATAGCTCCCACAGCGTGACTCCCACAGCATAGCTCCCACAGCGTGACTCCCACAGCGTGACTCCCACAGCATAGCTCCCACAGCGTAGCTCTCACAGCGTGACTCCCACAGCGTGACTCCCACAGCATAGCTCCCACAGCGTGACTCCCACAGAGTGACTCCCACAGCATAGCTCCCACAGCGAGACTCCCACAGCGTGACTCCCACAGCGTGACTCCCACAGCATAGCTCCCACAGCGTAGCTCCCACAGCGTGACTCCCACAGCGTGACTCCCACAGCATAGCTCCCACAGCGTAGCTCCCACAGCGTGACTCCCACAGCGTGACTCCCACAGCATAGCTCCCACAGCGTGACTCCCACAGAGTGACTCCCACAGCATAGCTCCCACAGCGTAGCTCCCACAGCGTGACTCCCACAGCGTGACTCCCACAGCATAGCTCCCACAGCGTGACTCCCACAGAGTGACTCCCACAGCATAGCTCCCACAGCGAGACTCCCACAGCGTGACTCCCACAGCGTGACTCCCACAGCATAGCTCCCACAGCGTAGCTCCCACAGCGTGACTCCCACAGCGTGACTCCCACAGCATAGCTCCCACAGCGTGACTCCCACAGAGTGACTCCCACAGCATAGCTCCCACAGCGTGACTCCCACAGCGTGACTCCCACAGCGTGACTCCCACAGCATAGCTCCCACATCGAGACTCCCACAGCGTAGCTCCCACAGCGTGACTCCCACAGCGTGACTCCCACAGCGTGACTCCCACAGCGTGACTCCCACAGCATAGCTCCCACAGCGTAGCTCTCACAGCGTGACTCCCACAGCGTGACTCCCACAGCATAGCTCCCACAGCGTGACTCCCACAGAGTGACTCCCACAGCATAGCTCCCACAGCGAGACTCCCACAGCGTGACTCCCACAGCGTGACTCCCACAGCATAGCTCCCACAGCGTGACTCCCACAGCATAGCTCCCACAGCGTGACTCCCACAGCATAGCTCCCACAGCGTGACTCCCACAGCGTGACTCCCACAGCATAGCTCCCACAGCGTAGCTCCCACAGCGTGACTCCCACAGCGTGACTCCCACAGCATAGCTCCCACAGCGAGACTCCCACAGCGTAGCTCCCACAGCGTGACTCCCACAGCGTGACTCCCACAGCATAGCTCCCACAGCGTGACTCCCACAGCGTGACTCCCACAGCGTGACTCCCACAGCATAGCTCCCACAGCGTGACTCCCACAGCGTAGCTCCCACAGCGTGACTCCCACAGCGTGACTCCCACAGCGTGACTCCCACAGCATAGCTCCCACAGCGTGACTCCCACAGCGTGACTCCCACAGCGTAGCTCCCACAGCATAGCTCCCACAGCGTGACTCCCACAGCGTGACTCCCACAGCATAGCTCCCACAGCGTGACTCCCACAGCATAGCTCCCACAGCGTAGCTCCCACAGCGTGACTCCCACAGCGTGGCTCCACAGCGTCAAAGCAGCCGCTGAGTTTGGTTCTGCGCCAGGCTGTGGCTGACAGACTCTTTGTTTCCATTGTTTGTGGAGTGCAGACTCCTGATAACGTTGTTTGTACCTCCTGGACCTGGAGCCAGACCTGTGTGGATTTGGAATGGATCCAGACTCTTGTTTTGTTCAGGACCTGGACTGTGAGTTTGTTTTTATTGGGCAAGACAGGACCAGCCCTTTGAGCTTCACAACATCACAGTGTGTGCATACAGAGAGAGGGAGAGAGAGAGAGCGAGAGAGAGAATCATGAGATCAGTGAATGCATACAGAGAGAGGGGAGAGGAGAGGGGAGAGGGGAGAGGGGGGAGAGAGGGGAGAGAGGAGAGGGGAGAGGGGAGAGGGGAGAGGGGAGAGGGGAGAGGAGAGAGGAGAGGAGAGAGGGGGGAGAGGGGAGAGGAGAGGAGAGAGGGGGGAGAGGGGAGAGGGGAGAGGGGAGAGGAGAGAGGGGAGGAGGGGAGGGGGGGAGAGGGAGGGGGGGAGAGGGAGGAGAGGGGGGAGGAGAGGGGAGAGGGGAGAGGAGAGAGGAGAGGAGAGGAGAGAGGAGAGGGAGGAGAGGAGAGGGGGGAGGAGAGGAGAGGGAGGAGAGGGGGTAGAGGAGAGGGGGGAGGAGAGAGGGGAGAGGGGAGAGGGGAGAGGGAGAGATTATTCTGGAATATTTCGTAGAGGACAACAGCCACCCTCGCCCAAAAAAAAAAAAAACAATGATCTTTATTTTATTTTAAACCAAAGCCATTAGTTCGACGGAGTTTCATAAGCCTTGCTTACATGTTTAGAGTTTTTATATGTTTTTTTCTGTTTCACTAGCCAATCAGGACAGGACACAAAAGTATACACTGCAGGAAGAACGTCAAAAAGAAAGGAAACACGAAAAGAAAGAGAAAGAAAGAACTAAAAAAGAGAGAAAGAAAGACACGAGGCAGTGTGACGGTGTGCGTGTGTGTGAGAGTCTGTGTGCGTGTCTGTGTGTAGGCATTAAAACGTTTCTCTGCTAACTTGACTTTCTCTCTCAGTCTCTTCTGGTTTGGAGTTTCTGATCCAGTGAAGTTCTGGATGACAAAGGCATTAAAACGTTTCTCTGCTAACTTGACTTTCTCTCTCAGTCTCTTCTGGTTTGGAGTTTCTGATCCAGTGAAGTTCTGGATGACGAAGGCATTGCAAGTCTGTTTACTGTGTTCTGTATAGTTTTTTGGCTGAGTGAAGCTCTGACAGCTGCATGTGTTTATCACTCTGTCATCTACAGAGCTGGGAAAGTACTAAGTGAGAGAGGGAACGAAAGATAGAAAGAGAAAGTAAAAAGGCAGGCTGGCAGTTTAGCTTGTAATGAAGTTGGAATGAAGGGTACTTTTCATTTCTCTCTCAGGGTTTCCCCCTTTGAAAACTCCTCCCTGATCCGCTAGTTTTGAAAACCCAAAAGCAGACTACAAGAGTGAGAGCCCTTTCTCCTCTCTCACATTCACTTCCTCAAGGCTGTCTGATCTGAACCTGCCATGAGTCTGGTGAGTTCTGATTAATTCATTAACATGACATTGCATGAGAGAGTGTGTGTGTGAGTGTGCATGTCCGTCTGCAGCTTTAATGATACTAAATCAAGCTAATAAGAGGTGAGAGAATGGATTTTAAAGATGGTCAGCGCTCCTTTAAAGAGAGGGGCCAGTGATCCTGTTAATAAAGCTAATAAGAGGTGAGAGAATGGATTTTAAAGACGGTCAGCGCTCCTTTAAAGGGAGGGGCCAGTGATCCTGTTAATAAAGCTAATAAGAGGTGAGAGAATGGATTTTAAAGACGGTCAGCGCTCCTTTAAAGGGAGGGGCCAGTGATCCTGTTAATAAAGCTTGTAAGAGGTGAGAGAATGGATTTTAAAGATGGTCAGCGCTCCTTTAAAGGGAGGGCTCAGTGATCCTGTTAATAAAGCTAATAAGAGGTGAGAGAATGGATTTTAAAGATGGTCAGCGCTCCTTTAAAGGGAGGGGTCAGTGATCCTGTTAATAAAGCTAATAAGAGGTGAGAGAATGGATTTTAAAGATGGTCAGCGCTCCATACGAGGTAGAGAGAAGAATATATCTGAGCTTCTAAGCTTTCCAACGATACCCCCGCTTTCAGTCTAGCTGTTTCTATTAGTGCGTTTACAATGAGCAGGAGAATTCCGATGTTTTTTCGGAATCCGAAGTTTTCCGAAAACTAATTCCGATCTCAAAAGCCACGTAAACACAGTTTTCGGGAAAATGTAGCAGCATATTCCGAAAGTCGGTTTTCTATAAATACCCTCTTCACTTATCTCTCAGTTGCGTTTTGATTTCATCGTAACCCACCACCTCCCCATCTCCACCTTTCTTAATAACAGTTTTTGTTTTATCAAATGGGGGGTCTCAGCCTCGTCCAGTTGGCCAGACAGCGAACCCTCAAACCAAGTTATTATTATTATTATTATTATTATTTATTTCTTAGCAGACGCCCTTATCCAGGGCGACTTACAATTGTTACAAGATATCACATTTTACATTATTTCACATTATACATTATTTCACATTATACAGATATCACATTATTTTACATACAATTACCCATTTATACAGTTGGGTTTTTACTGGAGCAATCTAGGTAAAGTACCTTGCTCAAGGGTACAGCAGCAGCGTCCCCCACTGGGGATTGAACCCACAACCCTCCGGTCAAGAGTCCAGAGCCCTGACCACTACTCCACACTGCTGCCCTATAAGGTTAGATTAGGTTTGATGCCAAATGAATGTGTATATACAGCATACTTTTCTGTTAAATCGCATACTCCGCATTCTCTACAATAAATATTTGTACTAAAACATTTTGTGATTGGTGTTTGTCCCGAACTACTGAATCTGTAGTGGGTCTGCATGCACCCACGTGTCTAGTTCATTGTAAAATATTACATTTGTTAAAGTCCGTATGTATTTGTTAAAAGAAGAGGGTGAAAAGGCTGACTGCGCATTGTGGGGGAATCTGAATAGAGGTATAGGTTAGTAGTCTTTGAATTTAAGACTTTGATAAAGCGTTATATTAGATTGGTCTCCGTTCTGTTGCAGAAATATCCGGTCTGTTCAAATCGTACTTCGGTTATACAACAGCACTTTTCATGCGAAAATCTCCTGCGTTTTCAGAAAACGTCAATCCATGAATTCTAATTAGATTCTCTGTCGTTAATCACGTAAACACAGATAAGTGACGTTTTTAAAAAAAAATCTGACGTCACAGAGTGCGCTTGGGTGAGCGAGGGACTAAGGTGTATTTAAACAAGGATCGGACCAGCAATCCCGTTTAACGCGACCTCTGAATGTTTCCTCTTGCAGAAACTAGCGATCCTGCTGGCTGGCGTCTTTGCCGGATTCACTTCAGCTTGTTCGTTACGCCATGTAACGACATACGGACTCCTGATCCAGAGCCTAGTAAGTCTGTCTGTCTGTCCCATATCAAAAATAATAGCAACGACTACAACAGCATTGTAAGGCACAGAGAGGTGTGGTAAAGCATAGGGAAGCATTGTAAAGCACAGAGAGGTGTGGTAAAGCATAGGGAAGCATTGTAAAGCACAGAGAGGTCTGGTAAAGCATAGGGAAGCATTGTAAAGCACAGAGAGGTCTGGTAAAGCATAGGGAAGCATTGTAAAGCACAGAGAGGTCTGGTAAAGCATAGGGAAGCATTGTAAAGCACAGAGAGGTCTGGTAAAGCATAGGGAAGCATTGTAAAGCACAGAGAGGTCTGGTAAAGCATAGGGAAGCATTGTAAAGCACAGAGATTTGTGGTAAAGCATAGGGAAGCATTGTAAAGCACAGAGAGGTCTGGTAAAGCATAGGGAAGCATTGTAAAGCACAGAGAGGTCTGGTAAAGCATAGGGAAGCATTGTAAAGCACAGAGAGGTCTGGTAAAGCATAGGGAAGCATTGTAAAGCACAGAGAGGTCTGGTAAAGCATAGGGAAGCATTGTAAAGCACAGAGAGGTCTGGTAAAGCATAGGGAAGCATTGTAAAGCACAGAGAGGTCTGGTAAAGCATAGGGAAGCATTGTAAAGCACAGAGAGGTCTGGTAAAGGAAATCTAAGCTAATGGACCAGAATAAAAACTACAGCTCCCAGCATGCCTCTGCACTAGTATCAGCAGTGAGCGATGATGGGAGCTGTAGTTCTTTAAGAAACAGCAGGCTCTAGCCTATATTAGGATCTCTTTGTAGGTTTTTGAATTTTCAAATATTTTTTTTTGTTCGTTTTTAGAATGATTCTCTCCCTCAAGATTATAATTTCCCCGTCACAGTCCTACCTGTCAGGTGTCAGGTGAGTATTTAAATTATCTTCCATAACTGTAACATCTGCAAATGAAACTTAATAAATTCAGTGACTAACGACTAGAAGTCTCTCTCAGGGTCTTCAGTGTGAATTCAATGACTAACGACTAGAAGTCTTTCTCAGGGTCTTCAGTGTGAATTCAATGACTAACGACTAGAAGTCTTTCTCAGTGTCTTCAGTGTGAATTCAATGACTAACGACTAGAAGTCTCTCTCAGCGTCTTTTTAAAAGGGTCATTCTTACAATGTATTGAATATTAATTGAAGCGATTTGATTTTTTCTTTCAGAATTTCTCC
Source organism: Acipenser ruthenus (assembly GCF_902713425.1). Taxonomy (NCBI): domain Eukaryota; kingdom Metazoa; phylum Chordata; class Actinopteri; order Acipenseriformes; family Acipenseridae; genus Acipenser; species Acipenser ruthenus. The sequence goes on along the minus strand of NW_026708447.1, from coordinate 31,309 downwards.
GATATTGCAATGCTCAAATCCTCCCTGACTCACCTCCACAGCATGGCTGGGAAGGAGCTCAAACCCAAGGTTTCAAAATTATTGGAACAAATTCAATTTGAAAATTGCTCAGATCTGGACAAGGTAAAGCTGTTCATTCATCTAATACACACTGATCTCTGTGTGAGTCCCACAGTGAAAGCACAGCACAGTGTGATAAATTACACAGTATTGTAAAGCACAGAGAGGTCTGGTAAAGCATAGGGAAGCATTGTAAAGCACAGAGAGGTCTGGTAAAGCATAGGGAAGCATTGTAAAGCACAGAGAGGTCTGGTAAAGCATAGGGAAGCATTGTAAAGCACAGAGAGGTCTGGTAAAGCATAGGGAAGCATTGTAAAGCACAGAGAGGTCTGGTAAAGCATAGGGAAGCATTGTAAAGCACAGAGAGGTGTGGTAAAGCATAGGGAAGCATTGTAAAGCACAGAGAGGTCTGGTAAAGCATAGGGAAGCATTGTAAAGCACAGAGAGGTCTGGTAAAGCATAGGGAAGCATTGTAAAGCACAGAGAGGTCTGGTAAAGCATAGGGAAGCATTGTAAAGCACAGAGAGGTGTGGTAAAGCATAGGGAAGCATTGTAAAGCACAGAGAGGTCTGGTAAAGCATAGGGAAGCATTGTAAAGCACAGAGGTGTCTGGTAAAGCATAGGGAAGCATTGTAAAGCACAGAGAGGTGTGGTAAAGCATAGGGAAGCATTGTAAAGCACAGAGGTCTGGTAAAGCACAGAGAAGCATTGTAAAGCACAGAGGTGTCTGGTAAAGCACAGAGAAGCATTGTAAAGCACAGAGGTGTCTGGTAAAGCATAGGGAAGCATTGTAAAGCACAGAGAGGTCTGGTAAAGCATAGGGAAGCATTGTAAAGCACAGAGAGGTCTGGTAAAGCATAGGGAAGCATTGTAAAGCACAGAGAGGTCTGGTAAAGCATAGGGAAGCACTGTAAAGCACAGAGAGGTCTGGTAAAGCATAGGGAAGCATTGTAAAGCACAGAGAGGTCTGGTAAAGCATAGGGAAGCATTGTAAAGCACAGAGAGGTCTGGTAAAGCATAGGGAAGCATTGTAAAGCACAGAGAGGTCTGGTAAAGCATAGGGAAGCATTGTAAAGCACAGAGAGGTCTGGTAAAGCATAGGGAAGCATTGTAAAGCACAGAGAGGTCTGGTAAAGCACAGGGATGATAAATAACTAATTGTTGTTTCCTTCGTTCAGTTCAATGGCTCTGGGTTTGAAGTGCAGTTTTGGAACACCTCCTATTTTGTGGCCCAGTTGCTCAGAACTTTGAATAATTTCAATGACTGTCACATGAATGGAAGAACCTGCCCAGGTACCTGTGTGTGTCTGTCCTCTCCCCTGTACCTCTCTCCCTCATATCTCTCTCCTCTCTCTATAATCCTATCTCTCTATCTCTCTATCTCTCTATAATCCAGTCTCTATCTCCTCTCCACTCTCTCCTCTCTCTATAATCCAGTCTCTATCTCTCTCCTGTCTCTATTATCCAGTCTCTATCTCCTCTCCTCTCTCTCCTGTCTCTTTATAATCCAGTCTCTATCTCCTCTCCTCTCTCTCCTGTCTCTCTATAATCCAGTCTCTATCTCACTCCCTTTATAATCCAGTCTCTCTCTCTCTATAATCCCCCCCCTCTCTCTCTCTCCTCTGTCAGCAGCATGGCCTGAGAAGAGATCCTGTCTCCCTACTGACAGCTCCACAACCACGGTGCCCCCTACAGACAGCTCCACAGCCACAGTGACTCCTACAGACAGCCCCACAACCACAGTGACTCCTACAGACAGCTCCACAGCCACAGTGACTCCTACAGACAACTCCACAGCCATGGTGACTCCTGCTGGTGAGGGAATGATATCGCCTCCTGCTGGTAAGGGACTGCGCACACTGTCTGTCTGTGTGTCTGTCTGCCATTGAAGATCATTGAGGGTATAGTTAGCACACTGTGGCCCCATTCTCCCAATGGCATCCCATTGCAGCTGCCCTATACTTGTGCTACCATTGCCCCTCAGTGTAACACAGAACCATTATTGCATTGCTATTTTCTGCTTTGTTATTCCCTGGTAAAAGCACAGCACAGTCTAGTAAAGCACAGAAAATATTGTTTTATTTTATATATATATATATATATATTTATTGACTTTGTGTTTTTTCTTTGCAGGTGTAAATGATAAATCGATGGAAGAAGGAAGCCCCTTCACCTCAACTAAAATCTCAATCATCAGTGTCTTATCAATACTCTTCGTCGCAGTAGTGTTTATTCTGTGGAAAAGATGTAGTCAACATTGCCACCCAGTGGTGAGAATCTGGCATTACAAGTACATTCTCTCATAGCACAGTGAAATAAAGCATTGTAAAGCACAGAGAGGTCGGGTAAAGCATAGGGAAGCATTGTAAAGCACAGAGAGGTCTGATAAAGCATAGGGAAGCATTGTAAAGCACAGAGAGGTCTGGTAAAGCATAGGGAAGCATTGTAAAGCACAGAGAGGTCTGGTAAAGCATAGGGAAGCATTGTAAAGCACAGAGAGGTGTGGTAAAGCATAGGGAAGCATTGTAAAGCACAGAGAGGTCTGGTAAAGCATAGGGAAGCATTGTAAAGCACAGAGAGGTCTGGTAAAGCATAGGGAAGCATTGTAAAGCACAGAGAGGTCTGGTAAAGCATAGGGAAGCCTTGTAAAGCACAGAGAGGTCTGGTAAAGCATAGGGAAGCATTGTAAAGCACAGAGAGGTCTGGTAAAGCATAGGGAAGCCTTGTAAAGCACAGAGAGGTCTGGTAAAGCATAGGGAAGCATTGTAAAGCACAGAGAGGTCGGGTAAAGCATAGGGAAGCATTGTAAAGCACAGAGAGGTCAGGTAAAGCATAGGGAAGCATTGTAAAGCACAGAGAGGTGTGGTAAAGCATAGGGAAGCATTGTAAAGCACAGAGAGGTGTGGTAAAGCATAGGGAAGCATTGTAAAGCACAGAGAGGTCTGGTAAAGCATAGGGAAGCATTGTAAAGCACAGAGAGGTCTGGTAAAGCATAGGGAAGCATTGTAAAGCACAGATAGGTCTGGTAAAGCATAGGTAAGCATTGTAAAGCACAGAGAGGTCTGGTAAAGCATAGGGAAGCATTGTAAAGCACAGAGAGGTCTGGTAAAGCATAGGGAAGCATTGTAAAGCACAGAGAGGTCTGGTAAAGCATAGGGAAGCATTGTAAAGCACAGAGAGGTCTGGTAAAGCATAGGGAAGCATTGTAAAGCACAGAGAGGTCTGGTAAAGCATAGGGAAGCATTGTAAAGCACAGAGAGGTCTGGTAAAGCATAGGGAAGCATTGTAAAGCACAGAGAGGTCTGGTAAAGCATAGGGAAGCATTGTAAAGCACAGAGAGGTCTGGTAAAGCATAGGGAAGCATTGTAAAGCACAGAGAGGTCTGGTAAAGCATATTAAAAGCAGTGTAAATTAACCCTTGTAAAAGTGTCCCACAGTAAGAGCTCAGCACAGAGTGATTATGCTGTCCTAATTCTGTTCCTCTTCCTCTCCACAGATATCTGATAATGAAGAGACTGCTGAAACAGAATCATTAAGAGCAGTCGCCTCTGTATGAAAAGGGTAATTATTGAAACTCAGGGGGACTGTCTGAATCATGTCACTGACCCCTCCCTTTAAAGGAGCGCTGACCATCTTTAAAATCCATTCTCTCACCTCTCATTAGCTTTATTAACAGGATCGCTGGCCCCTCCCTTTAAAGGAGCGCTGACCATCTTTAAAATCCATTCTCTCACCTCTTATTAGCTTTATTAACAGGATCACCGGCCCCTCCCTTTAAAGGAGCGCTGACCATCTTTAAAATCCATTCTCTCACCTCTTATTAGCTTTATTAACAGGATCACTGACCCCTCCCTTTAGAGGAGCACTGACCATCTTTAAAATCCATTCTCTCACCTCTTATTAGCTTTATTAACAGGATCACTGGCCCCTCCCTTTAAAGGAGCGCTGACCATCTTTAAAATCCATTCTCTAACCTCTTATTAGCTTTATTAACATGATCACTGGCCCCTCCCTTTAAAGGAGCGCTGACCATCTTTAAAATCCATTCTCTCACCTCTTATTAGCTTTATTAACAGGATCACTGACCCCTCCTTTTAAAGAAAGGCTGTTTTCTCATCTTTCTCTGAAGTAGGTTTAGCAGTCTCAGTCGCTAATGTTTCTCCTCTGTTTCTTTTCCTCAGCGGGTTTTCATTCTCATCAAAAAAACAAACCAATTAGTTTGTGGAACACAAACACTGTGTCTCCTCCTGTGGACGCGTGAGGGAGCGGGTTGTCCGCAGCGTCGCTGTCTCATCGGACACCTGGTTGCCAAGACAACAAGCCGTCCTCCCCATCGCATTCTGTACAGTGCCTTTCAAATACCAAACAGGGAAACTGCCTAAAATCTCAGTTCAGATTTCACGCACCGAAACATCGCTATCACCTCCACTGACACCCCCAGAAGAGATCGGAGTTTTTAAGCGAGGTTTATGAAACGGAGGCTGGCATCTGCCCGCTCGAGGATGGTCGGGAATCCTGGGACAAAAGAACGGAATCTGTTCGGAACCAAGAGGATTGTGGGATACTTGACCGTAGTGTTTTTAAAGGAGCTCATGGACCTGCAGCCGGGAATTGAAGCACAGAAACCAGGAGCAGAGACACACGGTGTGGAAGAGAAGGGATGAGGACTACTATGAGTTACCAAAGGCTACGAAGGACTATGAAGGGCTATCATGGGCTATCATGGCCTTCGAAGGGCTATCATGGCCTACGAATGGGCTATCATGGCCTACGAAGGGCTATCATGGGCTATCAAAGGCTACGAAGGACTATGAAGGGCCATCAAGGGCTATCAAGGGCTATCAAGGGCTATCAAGGGCTATCATGGGCTACGAAGGGCTGTCATGGCCTACGAAGGGCTATCATGGGCTATCAAAGGCTACGAAGGACTATTTAGGGCCATCAAGGGCTATCATGGGCTACGAAGGGCTATCAAGGGCTATCATGGGCTCCGAAGGACTATGAAGGGCAATGAAGGACTATGGAGGGCTATCATGAGTTATCAAGCCACGTTGTTGATGCAGAATCACTGGGATCCTTGGGAAGACGAAAATAAACCAAAAATTCAACATCTTCAGAAAGTGGAAACGTTTGTCATTGAAACGTCCTAAGAAAATGTAATGTGGACAAGGGGGTGTCCATAGAATCTGTCCTGGGAGTCGGACAACGCGTCCAAACAGCTCGACTGACCGTAGCGTCCGGAGACGAACAAAATAATAATATGAATATGAATTTGTTAATGTGCAGGATGACGCCTCTAGGATGTGATTTTAATACCAAGTGTTTAACCTGTAGTATTTTGTATTTAATCATATCCTGATGTAACTATCACTGACACTGTTATCTGCTGTATTATTGAATTGTATTTTGTCACACTTGTACTTGCTTGAACCGAAGTCACTGTATTTATCTTGCTCTTAATTGTATTAATACTTGTACTGTGATTATTGAAATGCATTTTTGTTTACGATTGTAAATCGCCCTGGATAAGGGCGTCTGCTCAGAAATAAATAATAATAATAATAATAATAATAATAATAATAACAACTTATTAAACTGAAGTAAAGCGTGCAGTATAACTGATCACCCTTCGCTGAACTAACAGGAAGCTTCATAAAGCCTTTTTAATGGTTCAGTAACACTTCATGCGTAGTCATGTTTTATAAATACTGAAGGGAAATGGAACTACATTTCCCATCATCCTCCTGCTCGCTGGTAAATCCGTCTCGGTTAGATCAGCGAGCAGGAGGATGATGGGAAGTGTAGTTCTGAGAAGGGGGGGTAACACGGGAAGCCGTCTTGAGGCAGGAAATGCAATTTCAAAGTTTTTTTTTTTTAAAAAGTGGTCAAAATGTTAAAGGAAATTTAAAACAACACACACGCCTTACGTCAAGTGTTGTAGCAACACGTGGGAACATTCAGAGTTTCACCGAAGCGTGTGTGAATCCACAAAATATCTCTGATACAAAATACCAGCTGCCCTTCCACTGAGCCGAACGGGAGATTTGTAATAATTCAAATCATTGTGTTTTGTAGCGGTGGAAAACCAAACGGAAATACCTGCGTAGCTAACTTTCATGAATATTTTGTATTTCTATAGTGGTTTCTATAGTTATTATTTATTATTTTTTAAAAACACCTACCATATGTAGCAAACACTTTTCTGAAGAAAAAAAACCCTGTATTGTAATATCGACGTATCCAGGGCTGGGAATCAGACTCCCGCTGCACAGCAGTGTGATCCAGTCCTGGTTTCACTGTGAGTTTAATAATCAGACACACCCTGAGCTTGTTAGCTAGACACACTGGGGGCTGATCAAGCTGGTAGCAGTAAAACCTGGACTGGATCACGCTGCTGTGCGATAGGAGTCTGATTCTGAGCCCTGAGGATCTCTGTGTCTTTCTGTGTGTCTCTGGTCTGTCTGTGTGTGTGTCTCTCTCTCTGTGTCTTTGTGTCTCCCACTGATCCAGTCCTCATTCTCAGCCTTTCCTATCAATGAAATAAGAGGGAGACCAATTATTTTGTGGTTTTGTGATATATATATATATATAGAGAGAGAGAGAGAGATCTAGAGAGGGAGGGAGGGGGGAGCGAGAGAAAGAGCAGAGGGAGAGAGAGAGAGAGATGGGCTTCTGTGAGTTACAGGATAATAATTCCATCTAGGGTTTCTGTGACGTCATAAACTACGAGAGCGAGGGTGCAGTTTCTACACAGTCACAGAACCCCGAGATGGAGTTGTATTCCTGTGACTCGCTGAAGAGGGCCGGTCTCTTATTTTTTATAATCCACGGATACCCCTGTGGCGCTGATATTAATATTAGAGCTTCAGCTTGATTTGGACGATCGCCTTCACCTTGTTTTAATTTCCGGTTCCTCTCCGGTTTCTCTGAGAATGTACCAGCTTGACATCATTTTTAACATATTCTCATTTAGTTGCACATTAACGAACGTTTCTGTGCTGTGGGTGTTTGTCTAGCGATTGAAAAATGAGACATTTTGCGTTTTGAATTGAAAGCGATGGGTCTGGAGGAGTCGAATGGGTCAAAGTTCAAGCATATTTTTTTCCTCTAGGAGGCTGTGTGGGTCCAGTGGTTAAAGAAACGGGCTTGTAACCAGGAGGTCCCACGGTTCAAATCCCAGCTCAGCCACTGACTCACTGTGTGACCCTGAGCAAGTCACTTAACCTCCTTGTGCTCCGTCTTTCGGGTGAGACGTAGTTGTAAGTGACTCTGCAGCTGATGCATAGTTCACACACCCGAGTCTCTGTAAGTCGCCTTGGATAAAGGCGTCTGCTAAATAAACAAATAATAATAATTAATAATAGAGGAATTATCCGTCGCAGGACGGTGCTGAGAAATGACCTGAAAATAAAGCGAGTCTCTCTGCTGAGGAAACGTTGCAACGTAAACACGCCGGAGGAACGCGGATGAGAGACGCAGCACGGAGAGACCTTCATCCAGCAGAGGAGTGAAAAAGGCTCATGATGATGATGATGATGATGATAGACACACACCCTGACATCATTTAATACAGCTTTGCCCACGGCAGGACTCTGTAAAGTCGACATCTAGTTTGACCGACAATTTCATCATAAAATGATAATCCATTATGATAATTCATTTTATTTTTTACAATAGATACATTGTCTTTGATCAATTAAAACAAAATAATAATACAAATAATAACTAATCTATCTATCTATCTATCTATCTATCTATCTATCTATCTATCTGTCTGTCTATCTATCTATCTGTCTGTCTATCTCTGTATTTATCTATCTGTCTGTCTATCTATCTATCTATCTATCTGTCTGTCTGTCTATCTATCTATCTATCTGTCTGTCTATCTCTGTATTTATCTATCTGTCTGTCTGTCTATCTATCTGTCTATCTATCTATCTATCTATCTATCTATCTGTCTGTCTGTCTGTCTGTCTGTCTATCTATCTGTCTGTCTATCTCTGTCTGTATTTATCTATCTGTCTGTCTGTCTGTCTGTCTATCTCTGTCTGTATTTATCTATCTGTCTGTCTGTCTATCTATCTATCTATCTGTCTGTCTATCTCTGTATTTATCTATCTGTCTGTCTGTCTCTATCTATCTGTCTGTCTATATCTGTCTGTATTTATCTATCTGTCTGTCTGTCTGTCTATATCTGTCTGTATTTATCTATCTGTCTGTCTGTCTGTCTATATCTGTCTGTATTTATCTATCTGTCTGTCTGTCTGTCTATATCTGTCTGTATCTATCTGTCTGTCTATATCTGTCTGTATTTATCTATCTGTCTGTCTGTCTAGCTCTCTGTATATACACTGTGGCAGCAGTGTGGAGTAGTGGTCAGGGCTCTGGACTCTTGACCGGAGGGTTGTGGGTTCAATCCCAGGTGGGGGACAATGCTGCTGTACCCTTGAGCAAGGTACTTTACCTAGATTGCTCCAGTAAAAACCCAACTGTATAAATGGGGAATTGTATGTAAAAATAATGTGATATCTTGTAACAATTGTAAGTCGCCCTGGGTAAGGGCGTCTGCTAAGAAATAAATAATAATTATATATACAGATACGTGTATGTTGCGAGCAATGTTTCTGCGCATGCGCCAAAATCCGGGATTGCGCTGAGAAAATATTAATTTTTATCAGAATTATGAACGGTCACAGTTTTCCCGTTTCGTTCAAGAGGTTTTGAGCAGCAGTGAAAATGAACCTCACGAGTCCCATGCCTTTTTTTTATAACGCGGCGAAATTAATCTAAGAAATGCGACAATTTACTCTCAATGGAAAACACCTCCTCCCATGCGCGCCTGCGCGCACCGTGACGTCAACAAAAGAGGCGTTCCCGCTAGCGTCACAAACCGGAAGAAGGTCAAACAAACGGGCGGCGTCTCGAAACCGGAAGAAGGTCAAGCGTAACCAACTGACAACGGACTTCCCTCGAGGTGAGTAAAGAAACGAGGTTATAATAATAATAATAATAATAATAATAATAATATTATAATTTATCCTTGCTCGTTTTATATTATTTTAGAGTTTCACGCTGTCAGTTAAATGCCGTCTCAATCCGCTGTTTATTTAAAAAATAATACAAACATACATGCTTATATTTACGTTTTTTTTAAAGAGACGTATTGTAAATATAGCAAATATTTGGAATCGATTTATAATTATTTGTAAAACGCCATACAGTCTAAAAAATGCGTTCCCGTAGTTTTAAAAAAGATGGATTTTAAAGATGGTCAGCGCTCCTTTAAAGGGAGGGGCCAGTGATCCTGTTAATAAAGCTAATAAGAGGCGAGAGAATGGATTTTAAAGATGGTCAGCGCTCCTTTAAAGGGAGGGGTCAGTGATCCTGTTAATAAAGCTAATAAGAGGTGAGAGAATGGATTTTAAAGATGGTCAGCGCTCCTTTAAAGGGAGGGGCCAGTGATCCTGTTAATAAAGCTAATAAGAGGAGAGAGAATGGATTTTAAAGATGGTCAGCGCTCCTTTAAAGGGAGGGGTCAGTGATCCTGTTAATAAAGCTAACAAGAGGTGAGAGAATGGATTTTAAAGATGGTCAGCGCTCCTTTAAAGGGAGGGGCCAGTGATCCTGTTAATAAAGCTAATAAGAGGTGAGAGAATGGATTTTAAAGATGGTCAGCGCTCCTTTAAAGGGAGGGGCCAGCGATCCTGTTAATAAAGCTAATAAGAGGTGAGAGAATGGATTTTAAAGATGGTCAGCGCTCCTTTAAAGGGAGGGGTCAGTGATCCTGTTAATAAAGCTAACAAGAGGTGAGAGAATGGATTTTAAAGATGGTCAGCGCTCCTTTAAAGGGAGGGGCCAGTGATCCTGTTAATAAAGCTAATAAGAGGTGAGAGAATGGATTTTAAAGATGGTCAGCGCTCCTTTAAAGGGAGGGGTCAGTGATCCTGTTAATAAAGCTAACAAGAGGTGAGAGAATGGATTTTAAAGATGGTCAGCGCTCCTTTAAAGGGAGGGGCCAGTGATCCTGTTAATAAAGCTTATAAGAGGTGAGAGAATGGATTTTAAAGATGGTCAGCGCTCCTTTAAAGGGAGGGGCCAGTGATCCTGTTAATAAAGCTAATAAGAGGTGAGAGAATGGATTTTAAAGATGGTCAGCGCTCCTTTAAAGGGAGGGGCCAGTGATCCTGTTAATAAAGCTTATAAGAGGTGAGAGAATGGATTTTAAAGATGGTCAGCGCTCCTTTAAAGGGAGGGGCCAGCGATCCTGTTAATAAAGCTAATAAGAGGTGAGAGAATGGATTTTAAAGATGGTCAGCGCTCCTTTAAAGGGAGGGGCCAGTGATCCTGTTAATAAAGCTAATAAGAGGTGAGAGAATGGATTTTAAAGATGGTCAGCGCTCCTTTAAAGGGAGGGGCCAGCGATCCTGTTAATAAAGCTAATAAGAGGTGAGAGAATGGATTTTAAAGATGGTCAGCGCTCCTTTAAAGGGAGGGGCCGGTGATCCTGTTAATAAAGCTAATAAGAGGTGAGAGAATGGATTTTAAAGATGGTCAGCGCTCCTTTAAAGGGAGATTAACAGTAAAGTAATGTTTTTTTATTTTTTTTAACAGGATTTTGGATCTGCATCTTCTGGATCAGCGTTTCTGTTTTGCTGAATAGTAATGATGGATTCCTCGTCACATTGTGACCAGTCTTTGCTTTCTGCAGAATGTGAGGAAGGAATCGATGAGGATGAAAATCTCTATCAGAAATTACTGTTACAGGTGAGAAAACTGTGAACCCCAAACCAGAAGAGACTGAGAGAGAAAGTCAAGTTAGCAGAGAAACGTTTTAATGCCTTCATCATCCAGAACTTCACTGGATCAGAAACTCCAAACCAGAAGAGACCGAGAGAGAAAGTCAAGTTAGCAGAGAAACGTTTTAATGCCTTCATCATCCAGAACTTCACTGGATCAGAAACTCCAAACCAGAAGAGACTGAGAGAGAAAGTCAAGTTAGCAGAGAAACGTTTTAATGCCTTCGTCATCCAGAACTTCACTAGATCAGAAACTCAATTTTACTGCTTCTGGGTAATCAACTGAAATATAATTATTTGATTTATATGTTTTTTTTTATTTTAGGCTGCTCAAGAAATGCAAAGTCAGGTGACACCAAATTCAAAACCGATAAAACCAGAACCAGGTGAGATTCAAACACGATTCAGACAGTCCCCCTGAGTTTCAATAGCCATAGTTTTATATATTATACAGCAACACCAAACACGATTCAGACAGTCCCCCTGAGTTTCAATAGCCATAGTTTTATATATTATACAGCAACACCAAACACGATTCAGACAGCCCCCCTGAGTTTCAATAGCCATAGTTCTATATATTATACAGTGTGTAATCTGAGTGGCTCTTTGGTGTGCAGTGACACCTGCTGGACAGCTTGTGACATTACAGGCACTTAAAATAATTGCAGAGGACAAGAGAAAGGGGCTGAAGATCATTGAGGGTATAGTTAGCACACTGTGGTCCCATTCTCCCAATAACATCCCATTGCAGCTGCCCTATACTTGTGCTACCATTGCCCCTCAGTGTAATACAGAACCATTATTGCACTACTGAGACAGGAAACTGCACCTATGTCAGCCATCTTATCTCACACTTTCCTGTAGCTCTCAATACAGTCCAGACTCTGTGTTTGAACCACAATGGCTTCAGTTTCTTCCCCGGTCTCCCTCTCTCTCAGGTTTCTGTGTGAAGACAAAGACCTCTGATGGAGGGAAGGTGTTTGTCAACATCTGTCAGTCATCCCAGGTCCCGCCCCCTCCGGACATCTCGGAGGCGGAGCTGGTGGAGCTGCTCCAATCGGAAGACCCCTCGGGATTCCGAGTTCCCATGAGCCTCGGCGAGCCTCATGCGGAGATAGACAACAGTGAGCAAGTGGAGAGACAACAAAGCCTCTCTGTGCTTCACAATGCTTCCCTATGCTTTACCAGACCTCTCTGTGCTTTACAATGCTTCCCTTTGCTTTACCAGACCTCTCTGTGCTTTACAATGCTTCCCTATGCTTCACCAGACCTCTCTGTGCTTTACAATGCTTCCCTATGCTTTACCAGACCTCTCTGTGCTTTACAATGCTTCCCTATGCTTTACCAGGCCTCTCTGTGCTTTACAATGCTTCCCTATGCTTTACCAGACCTCTCTGTGCTTTACAATGCTTCCCTATGCTTTACCAGACCTCTCTGTGCTTTACAATGCTTCCCTATGCTTTACCAGACCTCTCTGTGCTTTACAATGCTTCCCTATGCTTTACCAGACCTCTCTGTGCTTTACAATGCTTCCCTATGCTTTACCAGACCTCTCTGTGCTTTACAATGCTTCCCTATGCTTTACCATGCTATCATAGCACAGCAAAGTAGGACAAGAAGAAAAACTACAGCTCCCAGCATGCCTTTGCACTAGTAGTAACAGTGAGGGGTGATGGGAGCTGTAGTTCTTTATAATCACTGTATCTCCCCCATTCTATCTGCAGGTTCCAACGGCTGCACGGCTTATGATGTTGTTATAAACCCTGAATTCTTCAACAAAACCAAGGTAATTACGATGAATGAAAACTCTATCACACTAATATAAAACCCTGTACTGAACTACAGCAGTTACCCAACACAGTGGGGTCTATATAAAGTGTAGTGCCATGAAAGTGTCACAAATACAAGTCAATCTCTCCAGTCGACACCCCCTTTATCTGTTTGTTATGGTACAGTCTCTTCACTAATACAGTGTACTGTGCTCTTGGGATTGTACCATCAGAGACAGGGAAAGGGGGGTTGACTGGACACCTATGTTAGTTTAGTGAGGAGACAGACAGCATTAATTATAATTATTTTTTTGTTATTTCTGTCTCTGAGTCTGCGTTGCTTTGACTGTGAGTTCAGGAGCTGCTCTTCAGTTCTAGCTGCGCTGCCGTAGTTATTGTATTGTGAATCGGGACAGCCCTGGATATAGGACTACAGCTCCCAACATGCCTCTGCACCCGCTGGCAGTGGTGAGGCATGCTGGGAGCTGTAGTTCTTTAACTCTAGAGCTAGGGTTGAAATTTGTATTGCGATACAAGACCACAGCAGCGCTCTAGAGTTAAAGAACTACAGCTCCCAGCATCCCTCACCATGGCCGCGGCTACAGAGTGATGCTGGGAGCTGTAGTTCTTTAACTGAGAGCCATGTGTGTTCTTCAGGGAGCTGTTTCTCATCGCTGTGTCGTATCTCTGTGTGTTCCTCAGGGAGCTGTTTCTCATCGCTGTGTCGTATCTCTGTGTGTTCCTCAGGGAGCTGTTTCTCATCGCTGTCTCGTGTCTCTGTGTGTTTCTCATCGCTGTCTCGTATCTCTGTGTGTTTCTCATCGCTGTCTCGTGTCTCTGTGTGTTTCTCATCGCTGTCTCGTGTCTCTGTGTGTTTCTCATTGCTGTCTCGTGTCTCTGTGTGTTCCTCATCGCTGTCTCGTATCTCTGTGTGTTTCTCATCGCTGTGTCGTATCTCTGTGTGTTCCTCAGGGAGCTGTTTCTCATCGCTGTCTCGTATCTCTGTGTGTTTCTCATCGCTGTCTCGTGTCTCTGTGTGTTTCTCATCGCTGTCTCGTGTCTCTGTGTGTTTCTCATCGCTGTCTCGTGTCTCTGTGTGTTTCTCATCGCTGTCTCGTGTCTCTGTGTGTTTCTCATCGCTGTCTCGTGTCTCTGTGTGTTTCTCATCGCTGTCTCGTGTCTCTGTGTGTTTCTCATCGCTGTCTCGTGTCTCTGTGTGTTCCTCATCGCTGTCTCGTGTCTCTGTGTGTTTCTCATCGCTGTCTCGTATCTCTGTGTGTTTCTCATCGCTGTGTCGTATCTCTGTGTGTTCCTCAGGGAGCTGTTTCTCATCGCTGTGTCGTATCTCTGTGTGTTCCTCAGGGAGCTGTTTCTCATCGCTGTGTCGTGTCTCTGTGTGTTTCTCATCGCTGTCTCGTGTCTCTGTGTGTTTCTCATCGCTGTCTCGTGTCTCTGTGTGTTTCTCATCGCTGTCTCGTGTCTCTGTGTGTTCCTCATCGCTGTCTCGTATCTCTGTGTGTTCCTCATCGGTGTCTCGTATCTCTCTGTGTTTCTCATCGCTGTCTCGTGTCTCTGTGTGTTTCTCATCGCTGTCTCGTGTCTCTGTGTGTTCCTCATTGCTGTCTCGTATCTCTGTGTGTTTCTCATCGCTGTCTCGTATCTCTGTGTGTTCCTCATCGCTGTCTCGTATCTCTGTGTGTTTCTCATCGCTGTCTCGTGTCTCTGTGTGTTTCTCATCGCTGTCTCGTGTCTCTGTGTGTTTCTCATCGCTGTCTCGTGTCTCTGTGTGTTTCTCATCGCTGTCTCGTGTCTCTGTGTGTTTCTCATCGCTGTCTCGTATCTCTGTGTGTTTCTCATCGCTGTCTCGTATCTCTGTGTGTTTCTCATCGCTGTCTCGTATCTCTGTGTGTTTCTCATCGCTGTCTCGTATCTCTGTGTGTTTCTCATCGCTGTCTCGTATCTCTGTGTGTTTCTCATCGCTGTCTCGTGTCTCTGTGTGTTTCTCATCGCTGTCTCGTATCTCTGTGTGTTTCTCATCGCTGTCTCGTGTCTCTGTGTGTTCCTCATCGCTGTCTCGTGTCTCTGTGTGTTTCTCATCGCTGTCTCGTGTCTCTGTGTGTTTCTCATCGCTGTCTCGTGTCTCTGTGTGTTTCTCATCGCTGTCTCGTATCTCTGTGTGTTTCTCATCGCTGTCTCGTATCTCTGTGTGTTTCTCATCGCTGTCTCGTATCTCTGTGTGTTTCTCATCGCTGTCTCGTGTCTCTGTGTGTTCCTCATCGCTGTCTCGTGTCTGTGTGTGTTTCTCATCGCTGTCTCGTGTCTCTGTGTGTTTCTCATCGCTGTCTCGTGTCTCTGTGTGTTTCTCATCGCTGTCTCGTGTCTCTGTGTGTTTCTCATCGCTGTCTCGTGTCTCTGTGTGTTCCTCATCGCTGTCTCGTGTCTCTGTGTGTTTCTCATCGCTGTCTCGTATCTCTGTGTGTTTCTCATCGCTGTCTCGTATCTCTGTGTGTTTCTCATCGCTGTCTCGTGTCTCTGTGTGTTTCTCATCGCTGTCTCGTATCTCTGTGTGTTTCTCATCGCTGTCTCGTATCTCTGTGTGTTTCTCATCGCTGTCTCGTATCTCTGTGTGTTTCTCATCGCTGTCTCGTGTCTCTGTGTGTTCCTCATCGCTGTCTCGTGTCTCTGTGTGTTTCTCATCGCTGTCTCGTGTCTCTGTGTGTTTCTCATCGCTGTCTCGTGTCTGTGTGTTTCTCATCGCTGTCTCGTATCTCTGTGTGTTTCTCATCGCTGTCTCGTGTCTCTGTGTGTTTCTCATCGCTGTCTCGTGTCTCTGTGTGTTTCTCATCGCTGTCTCGTGTCTCTGTGTGTTTCTCATCGCTGTCTCGTGTCTGTGTGTTTCTCATCGCTGTCTCGTATCTCTGTGTGTTTCTCATCGCTGTCTCGTGTCTCTGTGTGTTTCTCATCGCTGTCTCGTGTCTCTGTGTGTTTCTCATCGCTGTCTCGTATCTCTGTGTGTTTCTCATCGCTGTCTCGTATCTCTGTGTGTTTCTCATCGCTGTCTCGTATCTCTGTGTGTTTCTCATCGCTGTCTCGTATCTCTGTGTGTTTCTCATCGCTGTCTCGTGTCTCTGTGTGTTCCTCATCGCTGTCTCGTATCTCTGTGTGTTTCTCATCGCTGTCTCGTGTCTCTGTGTGTTCCTCATCGCTGTCTCGTGTCTCTGTGTGTTTCTCATCGCTGTCTCGTATCTCTGTGTGTTTCTCATCGCTGTCTCGTGTCTCTGTGTGTTTCTCATCGCTGTCTCGTATCTCTGTGTGTTTCTCATCGCTGTCTCGTGTCTCTGTGTGTTCCTCATCGCTGTCTCGTGTCTCTGTGTGTTTCTCATCGCTGTCTCGTATCTCTGTGTGTTTCTCATCGCTGTCTCGTGTCTCTGTGTGTTCCTCATCGCTGTCTCGTGTCTCTGTGTGTTCCTCATCGCTGTCTCGTATCTCTGTGTGTTCCTCATCGCTGTCTCGTGTCTCTGTGTGTTCCTCATCGCTGTCTCGTATCTCTGTGTGTTCCTCATCGCTGTCTCGTATCTCTCTGTGTTTCTCATCGCTGTCTCGTGTCTCTGTGTGTTTCTCATCGCTGTCTCGTGTCTCTGTGTGTTTCTCATCGCTGTCTCGTGTCTCTGTGTGTTTCTCATCGCTGTCTCGTGTCTCTGTGTGTTTCTCATCGCTGTCTCGTGTCTCTGTGTGTTTCTCATCGCTGTCTCGTGTCTCTGTGTGTTCCTCATCGCTGTCTCGTGTCTCTGTGTGTTTCTCATCGCTGTCTCGTGTCTCTGTGTGTTTCTCATCGCTGTCTCGTGTCTCTGTGTGTTTCTCATCGCTGTCTCGTGTCTCTGTGTGTTTCTCATCGCTGTCTCGTATCTCTGTGTGTTCCTCATCGCTGTCTCGTATCTCTGTGTGTTTCTCATCGCTGTCTCGTATCTCTGTGTGTTTCTCATCGCTGTCTCGTATCTCTGTGTGTTTCTCATCGCTGTCTCGTATCTCTGTGTGTTTCTCATCGCTGTCTCGTATCTCTGTGTGTTCCTCAGGGCTCGGAGCTGGTTCTGGAGTTTCTGATCGCCGTGTCGTTCGAGGGGCTGGAGAATAAGTACGATCTGCAGTTGTGCCGAGGTGAGGAGAGACTCTGAGCATGAAGAGAATCTGCAGAAAACAGGCAGGCTGCGGATACCTCACTGTCTGTCTGTCTCTTTCTTTCCCTCTCTCTCATCCTGTCGTCCTCTGTCTCGCTCTCGCTCAGAGTGGAAGATTCTGAAGAACAGGAAGTTCCTCGGCTCCATTGCGGATCAGAACATCCGAACCAAACCACGACCCGGGATCCAGGAGCTAGAGAGCCGGTGAGATTAAACTGTGTGTGTGTCTGTGTGTGTGTGTCTGTGTGTGTGTGTGTGTGTGTGTGTCTCTGTTTGTGTGTCTCTGTCTGTCTGTGTCTCTCTAAGGAGGTAAGGACAGTGTAGTGATCGCTGCTCTGTGTTTAATGGGAGCTTCCCAGTTCAGTGACTGGGATTGCTGGTTTTTGACTCCTGTTTTTTATTCTCCAGACTGACAGAGGATCAGCTGACCTCACTCTCTGACAGGTGAGTGGAGGGATTGATTGATTGACAGGGGGTGTGTTTTATGACCTCACTCTCTGACAGGTGATTGGAGGGATTGATTGATTGACAGGGGGGGTGTTTTATGATCTCACGCTCTGACAGGTGAGTGGAGGGATTGATTGATTGACAGGGGGGGTGTTTTATGATCTCACGCTCTGACAGGTGAGTGGAGGGATTGATTGATTGACAGGGGGTGTGTTTTATGACCTCACACTCTGACAGGTGATTGGAGGGATTGATTGATTGACAGGGGGGGTGTTTTATGACCTCACACTCTGACAGGTGAGTGGAGGGATTGATTGATTGACAGGGGGGGTGTTTTATGACCTCACGCTCTGACAGGTGAGTGGAGGGATTGATTGATTGACAGGGGGGGTGTTTTATGACCTCACGCTCTGACAGGTGAGTGGAGGGATTGATTGATTGACAGGGGGGGTGTTTTATGACCTCACGCTCTGACAGGTGAGTGGAGGGATGGATTGATTGATTGACGGGGGCGTGTTTATAAGGTCTTTATGTTTTTTGAGGGCAGTGTGGAGTTTTCAGTAATATATATAATGGCCATAAAGACAGACAGAGATAGAGAAATACACACACACACACACACACGTGTGCTATACGGACACCCTGTATCAGTTACTGTCAGCTCCATCACACTAATCTCTCTCTCTCTCTCTCTCTCTCTCTCTCTCTAGTTTGGGGGAGTCTCCTCCTCTCACCCTCACTGTGGAACCCCCTCAAGGGGAGCCCCAATATCTCATCGCGGAGATCAGCCTGCCCAAAGTGGTGAGGCCCTGTCTGTCTGTGTCTGTCTGTCTGTCTGTCTGTCTCTGCCTGTCTGTCTGTGTATCGCTGTGTGTGTGTTTGTCTGTCTGTCTGTGTGTCTGAGTATCTGTGTGTCTGTGTATCGCTGTGTCCTCCTTCCAGTAGGACTGGTCTGGGTGAAGCTACAAGTGAAACAGCTGTGTGTGTGTGTGTGTGTGTGTGTGTATGTGTGTGTGTGAACCGCGATTCAAATCACTTGCAATTGAACTGGAGTCTGTCTGTGTGTCTGTGTCTGTGTGTCTGTGTCTGTGTGTCTGTGTCTGTGTGTCTGTGTCTGTGTGTCTGTGTCTGTGTGTCTGTGTCTGTGTGTCTATCTGTGTGTCTGTGTCTGTCTATCTGTGTGTCTGTGTGTCTGTGTCTGTCTGTCTGTGTCTGTATCAATGTATCTCTGTGTCTGTCTATCTGTGTCTGTATCAATGTATCTCTGTGTCTGTCTATCTGTCTATTGATTGCTTGATATCTATCTGTTTTCTCTGAGTGTTCAGTAATGACCCTCTCCCTCTCTCGTGCTCTCTCCTCTCCTCTCCCCTCTCTCCCCTCTCTCCTCTCCCTTTCTCTCTCTCCTCTCTCCTCTCTCTCCTCTCTCCTCTCTCCTCTCCTCTCCCCTCTCTCCTCTCCCTTTCTCTCTCTCTCTCTCTCTCTCAGCCCTCCTCTCGCTCCCTCGTTCTCGATCTCGGGGAGGACAGGATGGTCCTGTCTGCTCGTCCCTCCCTCTATCACCTCGACTGCTTCCTTCCCTTCATCATCGACCCGGAGAGCAGCGCAGCTCAGCATCACCGTGGAACCAGAGTGAGGCTCTCACAGGGTTATTATGGGATGTGTGTGTGAGGATCCAGAGTGAGGCTCTCTCAGGGTTATTATGGGATGTGTGAGGATCCAGAGTGAGGCTCTCTCAGGGTTATTATGGGATGTGTGTGTGAGGATCCAGAGTGAGGCTCTCTCAGGGTTATTATGGGATGTGTGTGTGAGGATCCAGAGTGAGGCTCTGTCAGGGTTATTATGGGATGTGATGATCCAGAGTGAGGCTCTCTCAGGGTTATTATGGGATGTGTGGATCCAGAGTGAGGCTCTCTCAGGGTTATTATGGGATGTGATGATCCAGAGTGAGGCTCTCTCAGGGTTATTATGGGATGTGAGGATCCAGAGTGAGGCTCTCTCAGGGTTATTATGGGATGTGTGGATCCAGAGTGAGGCTCTCTCAGGGTTATTATGGGATGTGTGTGTGTGTGAGGATCCAGAGTGAGGCTCTGTCAGGGTTATTATGGGATGTGAGGATCCAGAGTGAGGCTCTCTCAGGGTTATTATGGGATGTGTGTGTGTGTGAGGATCCAGAGTGAGGCTCTGTCAGGGTTATTATGGGATGTGAGGATCCAGAGTGAGGCTCTCTCAGGGTTATTATGGGATGTGATGATCCAGAGTTAGGCTCTCTCAGGGTTATTATGGGATGTGTGTGTGTGTGAGGATCCAGAGTGAGGCTCTCTCAGGGTTATTATGGGATGTGTGGATCCAGAGTGAGGCTCTCTCAGGGTTATTATGGGATGTGATGATCCAGAGTTAGGCTCTCTCAGGGTTATTATGGGATGTGTGTGTGTGTGATGATCCAGAGTGAGGCTCTCTCAGGGTTATTATGGGATGTGAGGATCCAGAGTGAGGCTCTCACAGGGTTATTATGGGATGTGAGGATCCAGAGTGAGGCTCTCTCAGGGTTATTATGGGATGTGAGGATCCAGAGTGAGGCTCTCTCAGGGTTATTATGGGATGTGAGGATCCAGAGTGAGGCTCTCTCAGGGTTATTATGGGATGTGAGGATCCAGAGTGAGGCTCTCACAGGGTTATTATGGGATGTGTGTGGAACCAGAGTGAGGCTCTCTCAGGGTTATTATGGGATGTGTGTGGAACCAGAGTGAGGCTCTCTCAGGGTTATTATGGGATGTGATGATCCAGAGTTAGGCTCTCTCAGGGTTATTGTGGGATGTGTGTGTGTGTGAGGATCCAGAGTGAGGCTCTCTCAGGGTTATTATGGGATGTGAGGATCCAGAGTGAGGCTCTCTCAGGGTTATTATGGGATGTGTGGATCCAGAGTGAGGCTCTCTCAGGGTTATTATGGGATGTGATGATCCAGAGTTAGGCTCTCTCAGGGTTATTATGGGATGTGTGTGTGTGTGATGATCCAGAGTGAGGCTCTCTCAGGGTTATTATGGGATGTGAGGATCCAGAGTGAGGCTCTCTCAGGGTTATTATGGGATGTGAGGATCCAGAGTGAGGCTCTCTCAGGGTTATTATGGGATGTGAGGATCCAGAGTGAGGCTCTCTCAGGGTTATTATGGGATGTGAGGATCCAGAGTGAGGCTCTCTCAGGGTTATTATGGGATGTGAGGATCCAGAGTGAGGCTCTCTCAGGGTTATTATGGGATGTGAGGATCCAGAGTGAGGCTCTCTCAGGGTTATTATGGGATGTGAGGATCCAGAGTGAGGCTCTCACAGGGTTATTATGGGATGTGTGTGGAACCAGAGTGAGGCTCTCTCAGGGTTATTATGGGATGTGTGTGGAACCAGAGTGAGGGTCTCTCAGGGTTATTATGGGATGTGAGGATCCAGAGTGAGGCTCTCACAGGGTTATTATGGGATGTGTGTGTGTGTGAGGATCCAGAGTGAGGCTCTGTCAGGGTTATTATGGGATGTGAGGATCCAGAGTGAGGCTCTCTCAGGGTTATTATGGGATGTGTGTGTGTGAGGATCCAGAGTGAGGCTCTGTCAGGGTTATTATGGGATGTGAGGATCCAGAGTGAGGCTCTCTCAGGGTTATTATGGGATGTGTGAGGATCCAGAGTGAGGCTCTCTCAGGGTTATTATGGGATGTGTGAGGATCCAGAGTGAGGCTCTCTCAGGGTTATTATGGGATGTGAGGATCCAGAGTGAGGCTCTCTCAGGGTTATTATGGGATGTGAGGATCCAGAGTGAGGCTCTCTCAGGGTTATTATGGGATGTGAGGATCCAGAGTGAGGCTCTGTCAGGGTTATTATGGGATGTGAGGATCCAGAGTGAGGCTCTCTCAGGGTTATTATGGGATGTGTGTGTGTGAGGATCCAGAGTGAGGCTCTGTCAGGGTTATTATGGGATGTGAGGATCCAGAGTGAGGCTCTCTCAGGGTTATTATGGGATGTGAGGATCCAGAGTGAGGCTCTCTCAGGGTTATTATGGGATGTGTGAGGATCCAGAGTGAGGCTCTCTCAGGGTTATTATGGGATGTGAGGATCCAGAGTGAGGCTCTCGCAGGGTTATTATGGGATGTGTGGATCCAGAGTGAGGCTCTGTCAGGGTCATTATGGGATGTGAGGATCCAGAGTGAGGCTCTCTCAGGGTTATTATGGGATGTGTGTGTGAGTATCCAGAGTGAGGCTCTCTCAGGGTTATTATGGGATGTGAGGATCCAGAGTGAGGCTCTCTCAGGGTTATTATGGGATGTGTGTGTGTGTGAGGATCCAGAGTGAGGCTCTCTCAGGGTTATTATGGGATGTGAGGATCCAGAGTGAGGCTCTGTCAGGGTTATTATGGGGTGTGTGTGTGAGGATCCAGAGTGAGGCTCTCTCAGGGTTATTATGGGATGTGAGGATCCAGAGTGAGGCTCTCTCAGGGTTATTATGGGATGTGTGAGGATCCAGAGTGAGGCTCTCACAGGGTTATTATGGGATGTGTGAGGATCCAGAGTGAGGCTCTCACAGGGTTATTATGGGATGTGTGAGGATCCAGAGTGAGGCTCTCTCAGGGTTATTATGGGATGTGTGTGTGTGTGTGAGGGTCTCTCAGGGTTATTATGGGGTGTGTGTGTGTGTGTGAGGGTCTCTCAGGGTTATTATGGGGTGTGTGTGAGGCTCTCTCAGGGTTATTATGGGG
The DNA here is from genome assembly GCF_902713425.1 of Acipenser ruthenus. Lineage (NCBI taxonomy): Eukaryota > Metazoa > Chordata > Actinopteri > Acipenseriformes > Acipenseridae > Acipenser > Acipenser ruthenus. Next base: position 9,328 of record NW_026708447.1, on the reverse strand, counting down.
TGTGTGTGTGTGTGTGAGGGTCTCTCAGGGTTATTATGGGGTGTGTGTGAGGCTCTCTCAGGGTTATTATGGGGTGTGTGTGTGTGTGTGAGGCTCTCTCAGGGTTATTATGGGGTGTGTGTGTGTGTGTGAGGGTCTCTCAGGGTTATTATGGGGTGTGTGTGTGTGTGTGAGGGTCTCTCAGGGTTATTATGGGATGTGTGTGTGTGAGGGTCTCTCAGGGTTATTATGGGATGTGTGTGTCTCTAATAGATTTTGTTTTGTTTTCTTTCCTCAGATCCTGACGATCACAATGCCGGTAATCGGCTCTGCCTGAGAAACGAGACCCCGCCCCCTGACCACACCCCTCCCTAAACCACACCCCTCCCTTACCACACCCCTCCCTAAACCACACCCCTCCCTAAACCACACCCCATCCTAACGACACCCCTCCCTAAACCACACCCCTCTGTAACCACACCCCTCTGTAACCACACCCCTCCCTGACCACACCCCTCCCTAAACCACACCCCTCCCTAAACCACACCCCATCCTAACGATACCCCTCCCTAAACCACACCCCTCCGTAACCACACCTCTCCCCAACCACGCCCCTAACCACACTACTCCCCAACCACACCCCTCTCTAACCACACCCCTTCCTAACCACACCCCATCCTAACCACACCCCCAACCACACCCCTTCCTAACCACACACCCCTCCCTAACCACACCCCTCCCTAACCACATCCCTTCCTAACCACACCCCCAACCACACCCCTTCCTAACGATACCCCTCCCTAAACCACACCCCTTCCTAACCACACCCCTTCCTAACCACACCCCCAGTGTTTCGGGTAACAAGCTCAGGTGTGTCTTATTGTTAAACTCGTGGATTTTATTTTCTGTAACTTGTGATGTGTTTTTTCATGTTGGTTTGATTGTGAACTTGAAGGGTATGAATTCTTAAAAAAAAATATATATATAACTTGAAGGGTAAGAACTCATACCCCCCCCCCCCCCGGAGGATAATGTGAAATAGAATGTGTATTTCCTAAAATTAAATACAATAAATATATATATGTGATTATACATTTATTGAGCAGAGTAAAGTCTCCTTGAAGAAGAGTTACATTGAATCAAACAGCAGAACACACTGAATACACACGGGAGAGAGGAGGGGATGAGGAAGAGAGAGGAGGGGATGAGGGAGGGGATGAGATGGGGAGGGAGAGAGGAGAGGAGGGGAGGAAGGAGGGGATGAGGAAGAGAGAGGAGAGGGAGAGAGGAGAGGAGAGGAGGGGAGAGGAGGGGAAGGAGGGGATGAGGAAGAGAGAGGAGGGGATGAGGGAGGGGATGAGATGGGGAGGGAGAGAGGAGAGGAGAGGAGGGGAGGGGAAGGAGGGGATGAGGAAGAGAGAGGAGGGGATGAGGGAGGGGATGAGATGGGGAGGGAGAGGGGAAGGAGGGGATGAGGAAGAGAGAGGAGGGGATGAGGGAGGGGATGAGATGGGGAGGGAGAGAGGAGAGGAGGGGAGGAAGGAGGGGATGAGGAAGAGAGAGGAGAGGGAGAGGGAGAGGGAGAGGGGGAGGGAGAGAGGAGAGGGTGTACATAACAGAGTGAATGGAATTTGGAGAGCGAGTGGAAGGAGGGGAGGTTGAATCTCTTGAATCTTCTTTCGAAAGCATTTGAAGGCACAGCAACGTCGAGATCTCCTCCTGTCTCTCTGCTTTACTTCCATCTTCCCACAACCCTCCCTTTACCAGCGCCTTTCTTAGTGCTGCCAAGAACAGACATGAATCAGAGAGGAGAGAGAGAGGAGAGGAAAAAGGAGAGGGGGAAGAGAGGAGAGAGAGGAGAGGAGAGGGGAGAGGAGAGGAGAGAGGGGAAGAGGGGGAGAGAGAAGAGGAGAGGGGAGAGGAGAAGAGGGGGAGAGAGGAGAGGAGAGAGAGGAGGAGAGGGGAAGAGAGGAGAGAGAGGCAGAGAGGGGAGAGAGGAGAGGAGAGAGGGGAGAGGAGAGAGGCGAGAAGAGGGACAGTGGGACAGACATAAAACGGACAGACAGATGGAAGGATAGAGAAAGGGACACACAACAAGGGACAGAGAGAGACACAGACAATGCTTACAATTTCTGAGCGTGGGTGATGCGATTGCAAAGGACATTTATCTGAAAAGAGAAGAATGAGGGAGAGGGGAGAGAGAGAGAGAGAGAAATGCCATTGCAAGGAGATTACACAGTGACCTCGTGTCAGGGTGGGATATTTTAGTTTGAGAAATTATAACTGAAACGTTGATTTACAGATGTATAAATGGAGCTCAGACTCTCTCACGCACACACCTGGTATTTCTGCTTCATCATTTTCTCCATCAGGTCGAATTTCTCCGACTCCAGCTGATGGATCCAGTTCCACAGCTCCTCCGCCTTCTCCCTGAGAAACAACGCGCTGTCAGAGGGGCAGGAAACCGCGCCCCCCGTGCCTCCATCCTGGCTCAAACTCCACCATAGCTCACAATGGGGAGCTGAGTCCTGCTCAGAGCCACAATGGAGCCAGTTTCCTAACCTTGAGGAAAGTGCTGTAACTGGCTACAGTGATAGGAAACTGGACCCGGTGTTGGCCATCTTGGCTCTGATTCCCTTATAGTTCTCAATGGGGCCGGGCTCCGTCCTGGAGCCCTAATGGCTTTAAGTTTCCTAACCTCTGGCTATAATAGGAAACTGGACCCGGTGTCAGCCATCTTGGCTCTGATTCCCTATATTTCTCAATGGGGCCTGGAGCCCTAATGGCTGCAGTTTCTGGTACCTGAGCCCCTCCTCCCGCAGGACCTCGATGTTCAGGGCTCTCTTCCGCTCCGCCAGCGTCTTCTTCTTGATCTCGCGGCCGTCTGTCGCTTCCCGCGGCGATGCTCGCCTGGAAAACCAGGGAGAGCGAGGCAGAGGAAAAGAAAGAAAGAAAGAAAGAAAGAAAGAGTGAAAACATCTGCTTTTTGCTCTGGAGAGATAGGAAGAGAGTGAGGGTAGAGGGGGTAGGGCAAAGACACACACAGATACAGACAGACAGGCACACAGACAGACTGATACAGACAGACAACAGGTAAATATAAGGGTTGACAGACGGATGGATGGATGGACACATTTACAAACTCACAGACAGATGGACAGTGAGACAATGGGTAGACAGATGGAAAGACTCAGAGAAGCTGAACGAAAGAACAAAGACACAGACAGGTGTGAGTCGAGGGTGCTGCGTTGGGGTATGTTGGGGTGTGAGTGGAGGGTATGTATGTTGGGTTGGGGTGTGAGTGGAGGGTATGTTGGGTTGGGGTGTGAGTGGAGGGTATGTTGGGGGTTGTGAGTGGAGGGTATGTTGGGTTGGGGTGTGAGTGGAGGGTATGTTGGGTTGGGGTGTGAGTGGGAGGGTATTGGGTTGGGGTGTGGAGGTTGTGAGTGGGGGTATGTTTGGGTTGATGTGTGAGTGGAGGGTATGTTGGGTTGGGGTGTGAGTGGAGGGTATGTTGGGGTGTGAGTGGAGGGTATGTGGGTTGGGGTGTGAGTGCAGGGTATGTTGGGTTGGTGTGTGAGTGGAGGGTATGTTGGGTTGGGGTGTGAGTGGAGGGTATGTTGGGGTGTGAGCGGAGGGTATGTTGGGTTGGGGTGTGAGTGGAGGGTATGTTGGGGTGTGAGTGGAGGGTATGTTGGGTGGTGTGTGAGTGGAGGGTATGTTGGGTTGGGGTGTGAGTGGAGGGTATGTTGGGGTGTGAGTGGAGGGTATGTTGGGTTGGGGTGTGAGTGGAGGGTATGTTGGGGTGTGAGTGGAGGTATGTTGGGTTGGGGTGTGAGTGGAGGGTATGTTGGGTTGGGGTGTGAGTGGAGGGTATGTTGGGGTTGGTGTGTGAGTGGAGGGTATGTTGGGTTGGGGTGTGAGTGGAGGGTATGTTGGGGTGGTGAGTGGAGGGTATGTTGGGTTGGGGTGTGAGTGGAGGGTATGTTGGGGTGTGAGTGGAGGGTATGTTGGGTTGGGGTGTGAGTGGAGGGTATGTTGGGTTGGGGTGTGAGTGGAGGGTATGTTGGGTTGGGGTGTGAGTGGAGGGTATGTTGGTGTGTGAGCGGAGGGTCTGTTGGGTTGGGGTGTGAGTGGAGGGTATGTTGGGTTGGGGTGTGAGTGGAGGGTATGTTGGGGTCTCACCTTGGCCAGGAAGCCTCCGAAGTGCGCCCCCATGTTGGACAGGACCTTCTTCTTCTTCGCTTCGTCCTCGGCCCGCTTCTTAGCCTCCTCCTCCTCCTTCCGATTCCTCTCCTCCTGAGAGAGAGAGGGAGAGAGGGGAGGGGAGGGAGGGAGGAGGGTCCATTCAACCAAAGTCAAATGCAGTCGATTCAATTCAACCCTGGCAATGGGACTTCAAATGTAAGAAACTGCACCCTGTGACGGCCATCTTGGCTCTCATGCTGTGTAGGTTACAATCGGGTGCCGGCACCGTGTCAGAGACACAATGGAGGCAGCTTCCTGCTCGTGACTCACCGCGAGGCGGACCTGGCGATCGCGATCCTTCTCACTTCGAACCCTCTGCTGCGCCGCACGCTCTGAACGACGATTCTCCTGAGAGAGGAGAGGAGAGAGAGAGGGGAGAGGGGAGGGGAGAGAGGAGAGAGAGAGGGGAGAGGAGGGAGAGAGAGGAGAGGAGATATAGGAGAGGAGAGAGAAGAGAGAGGAGAAAGGAGAGGAGAGGAGAGAGGAGAGAGGAGAGGAGAGGAGAGGAGAGGAGAGAGAGGAGAGAGGAGGAGAGGAGAGGAGAGAGGGAGAGGAGAGAGAGGAGAGGAGAGAGGAGAGGGGAGAGAGAGGAGAGGAGAGAGGGGAGAGAGAGGAGAGGAGATATAGGAGAGGAGAGAGAGAGAGAGGAGAAAGGAGAGGAGAGGAGAGAGGAGAGAGGAGAGGAGAGGAGAGGAGAGGAGAGAGAGGAGAGAGGAGGAGAGGAGAGGAGAGAGGGGAGAGAGAGGAGAGAGAGAGAGAGAGGAGAGGAGAGGAGAGAGGAGAGGAGAGGAGAGGAGAGGAGAGAGAGGAGAGAGGAGGAGAGGAGAGGAGAGAGGGGAGAGAGAGGAGAGAGAGAGAGGAGAGGAGAGGAGAGGAGAGAGGAGAGGGGAGAGAGAGGAGGGAGAGAGGAGAGGAGAGGAGAGAGAGGAGAGGAGAGAGAGAGGAGAGAGAGAGGAGAAAGAGAGGAGAGGAGAAAGAGAGGAGAGAAGAGAGGAGAGGTTTAGGAGAGGAGAGAGAGGAGGGGAGAGGAGAGAGGGGAGAGAGAGAGAGGAGAGGAGAGGGAGAGGGGGGGAGAGAGGAGAAAGAGAGGAGAGGTTGAGGAGAGGAGAGGGGAGAGAGGAGAGGAGAGAGAGGAGAGAGAGAGGAGAGGAGAGAGGAGAGAGAGGAGAGAGAGGAGAGAGAAGAGAGGAGAGAGAGGGGAGAGGAGGGGAGAGGAGAAAGGAGAGGAGAGAGAGGAGAGAGGGGAGAGGAGAGAGAGGAGGAGAGGAGAGAGGAGAGGAGAGGGGAGAGAGAGGAGAGAGGGGAGAGGAGAGAGAGGAGAGAAGAGGAGGGGAGAGGAGAAAGGAGAGGAGAGAGAGAGGAGAGAGGGGAGAGGAGAGAGAGGAGAGGAGAGAGGAGGGAGAGAGGAGAGGAGAGAGAGGAGAGGAGAGAGGAGAGGGGAGAGGGGAGAGGAGGAGGGAGGAGAGAGGAGAGAAGAGGAGGAGAGAGAGAGAGGAGAGGAGAGGAGAGGAGAGGAGGAGAGGAGAGGAGAGGAGAGAGGAGAGGGGAGAGAGGAGGGAGAGAGGAGAAGAGGAGAGAGAGGAGAGAGAGGAGAGAGAGGGAGAGGAGAGAGAGGAGAGAGGGAGGAGGGAGAGAGGAGAGGTGTCATAATGGGAGTGATTTCTGTACAGCGATGAGCAGTAAACGTTTTATTGAATTGAATATGAATTTGAGAGGGGGTTCGGGGGGGGGTAGATACCCACAATCCTGTCCTTCAGTTGGATCAGCTCTTCCTCCTCTTTCTGGCGCTGCTCGAAGTGAGCATTGATGAGAGTCTGGAGCTCCGCGAAATCCTTCTCCATCCGCTTCCTGTGAATATCCTGAGACACACAGACAGGGAGAGAGACAGAGGGACAGAGACGCACAGACAGACAGAGAGACACAGACAGGGAGAGAGACAGAGGGACAGAGAGATGCACAGACAGACAGAGAGACACAGACAGGGAGAGAGACAGAGGGACAGAGAGACGCACAGACAAACAGACAGACAAACAGACAGGCAAACAGACACACACACAGACAGACAGACACACAGACAGACAGACACACACACAGACAGACACACAGACAGACAGACACACACACAGACAGACAGGCAAACACACACACAGACAGACAGACAGAGAGACACAGACAAACAGACAGGCAAACAGACACACACACAGACAGACAGACACACACACACACAGACAGACAGACAAACAGACAGGCAAACACACACACAGACAGACAGACAGAGAGACACAGACAAACAGACAGGCAAACAGACACACACACACACAGACAGACAGACACACACACAGACAGACAGACAAACAGACAGGCAAACACACACACAGACAGACAGACAGAGAGACACAGACAAACAGACAGGCAAACAGACACACACACAGACAGACAGACAGACACACATTGGTATATTGGTGGTAGCAGTGGGATATTTTAGTTGGATTGAGATCTGATAACTGAAGAGATCGAGAGACAGTAATTATAAATATGAAATGAACTGGGATTGGACTCACATCGAAATCCACTCTGTCTCCCTCGGGAATCTTCGGAGGGGCAAGCTGAGGAGGAGTTGGTCTAAAACATAACAAACTAAACACATGAGTAATAACCTGGCTTAACCACCGCAGGAAACTGCACCCTGTGTCAGCCATGTTGGCTCAAATATCTGTATAGATTACAAAGGTCCGCCGGCTCCTTCTTTGAGCCACAATGGAAGTAGTTTCCTAAATGTGACAGACACAGAGGCAGACAGACAAACACACAGACACAGAGACAGCCAAACAGACAGACACAGAGACAGACAGACAGCCTCCACACACCCCCAGATTCTAATCCTTTCAATAGCTTGTGACCTGAAGAAGGTCCTGAGCGAGTTTCATCACAATCGGACGAGTGCTCCTCAGAGAGGTGTGTGAAAATGTAAAACAGACAGACAGACAGACAGACAGATCCCACAGTTACCTTGGTCTTGGTCTCTCCTCTTCTGTAAATATACAAAGAAATAAGAAAATTATTAGTTTTATTTGACAAATTCAACGTCTCAGCCCCTCAGAGCTCGTCCCGTTCCTCAGAGCTCGTCCCGTTCCTCAGAGCTCGTCCCGTTCCTCAGAGCTCGTCCCGTTCAGCCCCTCAGAGCTCGTCCCGTTCCTCAGAGCTCGTCCCGTTCAGCCCTCAGAGCTCGTCCCGTTCCTCAGAGCTCGTCCCGTTCAGCCCCTCAGAGCTCGTCCCGTTCAGCCCCTCAGAGCTCGTCCCGTTCCTCAGAGCTCGTCCCGTTCCTCAGAGCTCATCCCGTTCCTCAGAGCTCCTCCCGTTCAGCCCCTCACAGCTCGTCCCGTTCCTCAGAGCTCGTCCCGTTCAGCCCCTCAGAGCTCGTCCCGTTCCTCAGAGCTCGTCCCGTTCCTCAGAGCTCGTCCCGTTCCTCAGAGCTCCTCCCATTCAGCCCCTCAGAGCTCGTCCCGTTCCTCAGAGCTCGTCCCGTTCCTCAGAGCTCGTCCCGTTCAGCCCCTCAGAGCTCGTCCCGTTCCTCAGAGCTCGTCCCGTTCCTCAGAGCTCGTCCCGTTCCTCAGAGCTCCTCCCATTCAGCCCCTCAGAGCTCGTCCCGTTCCTCAGAGCTCGTCCCGTTCCTCAGAGCTCGTCCCGTTCAGCCCCTCAGAGCTCGTCCCGTTCCTCAGAGCTCGTCCCGTTCCTCAGAGCTCCTCCCATTCAGCCCCTCAGAGCTCGTCCCGTTCCTCAGAGCTCGTCCCGTTCCTCAGAGCTCGTCCCGTTCAGCCCCTCAGAGCTCGTCCCGTTCCTCAGAGCTCGTCCCTTCCTCAGAGCTCGTCCCGTTCAGCCCCTCAGAGCTCGTCCCGTTCCTCAGAGCTCGTCCCGTTCCTCAGAGCTCGTCCCGTTCAGCCCCTCAGAGCTCGTCCCGTTCCTCAGAGCTCGTCCCGTTCCTCAGAGCTCGTCCCGTTCAGCCCCTCAGAGCTCGTCCCGTTCCTCAGAGCTCGTCCCGTTCAGCCCCTCAGAGCTCGTCCCGTTCCTCAGAGCTTGTCCCGTTCCTCAGACCTCGTCCCGTTCCTCAGAGCTCGTCCCGTTCAGCCCCTCAGAGCTCGTCCCGTTCCTCAGAGCTCGTCCCGTTCCTCAGAGCTCGTCCCGTTCAGCCCCTCAGAGCTCGTCCCGTTCAGCCCCTCAGAGCTCGTCCCGTTCCTCAGAGCTCGTCCCGTTCAGCCCCTCAGAGCTCGTCCCGTTCCTCAGAGCTCGTCCCGTTCCTCAGAGCTCGTCCCGTTCAGCCCCTCAGAGCTCGTCCCGTTCAGCCCCTCAGAGCTCGTCCCGTTCCTCAGAGCTCGTCCCGTTCAGCCCCTCAGAGCTCGTCCCGTTCCTCAGAGCTCATCATTATTATTATTATTATTATTATTATTATTATTATTATTATTATTATTATTAATAAACTGACCTTCTTCATGTTGTTCATGTTCTGCGAGAGGGAGAGAGGAGAGAGAGAGGGACAGAGAGCGGGAGAGATATCAGAAGACATGAATATTAATATATACAAAAGTCCATTGAAGACAATTTGAAATACACGCACACACACGCAGACGCACGCACACACACGCAGACACACACACACGCAGACGCACGCACACACACGCAGACACACACACACGCAGACACACACACACACACGCAGACACACACACACGCAGACACACGCACACACACGCAGACACACACGCAGACGCACGCACACACGCAGACACACACACGCAGACACACACACACACACACACGCAGACACACACACACACACACACACGCAGACCCACACGCAGACGCACACACGCAGACACACACACGCAGACACACACACACACACACACACGCAGACACACACACGCACACACACACGCAGACACACACACACGCAGACACACGCAGACACACACACACGCAGACACACACACACGCACACACACGCACACACACACGCAGACACACACACACGCAGACACACGCACACGCATACACACACGCAGACACACACACACGCAGACACACACGCAGACACACACACACG
>NW_026708446.1:45000-55528 GCF_902713425.1 Acipenser ruthenus | reverse complement strand
CTCTCTCTCAGTTGCACTGTGTTGAGTGTCTCACCCTCTTGTTGTGTCGCTGTGCTTCTCTCCTGCAGGCACGAAGTCCCTGTGTCCTGCCCTGGCTCGTCCCTTCACTGTGTCCACACAGAGAGACAGCTACAGTGAGTACATCTGAACCCCAACCCCAACCCCAACCCCAACCCTGCCCTGGCTCAACCCTTCACTGTGTCCACACAGAGAGACAGCTACAGTACAAACCAATTCAAACACATTCAATACAGACAGTAAAAACCACTCTTTCTCTCTTTCTTTCTTCTTTCTTTCTTTCTTTCTTTCCTTCCATCTTGTTTCTCAGAGTACGTCAACGCAAAAGAACTGTCCACGGACTTCAAATCCATCACTGACCGCGCCGCGCAAACGCTGCTGTGGACAGAACTGTTCAGAGGTGAGCAGTGCCACGCTCCAGCCACCAGGGGGCACTGCAGGGACACACGCAGCCACCGTCTCCATCGCAGGGATACAAACTAGGAAACTAGCCCTGCTGCTGCTGCTGCTGCTGCTGCACCCAGTCCTGGGGTTCAGAGCTCCCCTCAATGAAGTCTAGTATTGTTATTATTAATATTGAAATGATCAGGAGCCAGGAGTTTGAGCAGGGTTACAAACTCACACTAGCCCTGCTGCTGCTGCTGCACCCAGTCCTGGGGTTCAGAGCTCCCCTCAATGAAGTCTAGTATTATTATTATTAATATTTAAATGATCAGGAGCCAGGAGTTTGAGCAGGGTTACAAACTCACACTAGCCCTGCTGCTGCTGCTGCACCCAGTCCTGGGTTCAGAACTCTCCTCAATGAAGTCTATTATTATTATTATTATTATTATTGAAATGATCAGGAGCCAGGAGTTTGAGCAGGGTTACAAACTCACACTAGCCCTGCTGCTGCTGCTGCTGCTGCACCAGTCCTGGGTTCAGAGCTCCCTCAATGAAGTCTAGAATTATTATTATTAATATTGAAATGATCAATCATGTTTCTCTCTTCTCTCCCCCTCCCCTCTCTCTCTCCTCTTTCTCTCTCCCCTTCCCTCCCCTTCCCTCTCCTATTACTTCTTTCCTCTCTTCTCTCTTTCCCCTCTCCTCCTCCTCCTCTCTTCTCTCATCCCCCTCTTCCCTTCCCCTCCTCTACCCTCTCTCTCCCCCTCCCCCTCTCCCTCTCTCTCTCCCCATCCCCCCTTTCTCTCCCCCTCCTCTCCCCACCCCCCTCTCTCTCCCCTCCCCCCTCTCTCTCTCCCCTCCCCCTCTCTCTCTCCCCCTCCTCTCTCTCTCCCCTCTTCTCTCTCCCCTCTCCCCTCCCCCCTCTCTCTCTCCCTCCCCCTCTCCCCTCTCCCTCTCTCTCTCCCCCCTCCTTCCCCCCCTCTCTCTCTCTCTCTCCTCTCCCTCCCCCTCTCCTCTCTCCTCTCTCAGGTTTAGGGATGACTCTCAGTTACCTGTTCAGAGAGCGGCCACCATCAACTACCCCTTTGAGAAGGGACCCCTGAGCCCCGCTTCCGGGGGAGCATGCTCTGAGGAGGTACCCCTCTGGAGAGAGCGCTGCATCGCCTGCAAGCTCTGTGAGGCTGTGTGCCCCGCCCAGGTACCCCCAAACTGCAGCGCTGCACCTCCATGCCACACAGAGATCCACTGTACTGACTCACAATAGCAGTGAGACTCACTTTATTAATATCAAACAGCAGTAAACCCGTCTTTATGAGTATTTAATACAAGGAAGATCCACGATAGAGACTTGAGAGCAGCGACACTCGCTTCATTAATATTTAACTGCAGTAAGACTCATTTACACTCCTCTCTATCCTCTCTCTCGTCTCCCCTCCTCTCCCCTCTCCCCTTCTCTCTCTCCTATCTCTCCTCTCCCCCTCTCCCCTCTCCCCTCTCCCCTCCCTCTCTCCCTCTGTCTCCTCTCCCTGTCCTCCTTTCTCACCCTCTCTCCCCTCTCCTCCACTCCCTCCTCTCCTCTCTCTTCCTCTCCTCTCCTCTCTCCTCCCCTCCCCTCTCCCTCCTGTCTCTCTGTACACTCCTCCCCTCCTCTCCCCCCTCTCCTCCCCTCTCCTCTCCTCTCGTCTCTCTCCTCCTCTCCCTCCCCTCCTTTCTCCCCCTCTACCCTCTCCTCCACTCCCTCTCCTCCTCCTCTCCCACCTCCCCTACTCTCACCTCTCCCTCTGTCTCTCCCCCTCTCCTCTCCTTCTGTCTCTCCCCTCTCCTCTCCCCCTTCCCCTCCTCTCTCCCCTCCCCTCTCCCCCCTCCTCTCCTCCCCTCTCCCCTCCCCTCCTCTCCTCCTCTCCCCTCCTCTCCCCCTCCCCTCTCTCTCCTCTCCTCTCCTCCCCTCCCCTCTCCTCCCCTGCCCTCTCCCCCCTCCTTCCTCTCCCCCTTCCCCTCCTCTCTCCCCTCCCCTCTCCCCCCTCCTCTCCTCTCCTCCTCTCCCCTCCTCTCCCCCCTCCCCTCTCTCTCCTCTCCTCTCCTCCCCTCCCCTCTCTCCCCTCCCCTCTCCTCCCCTGCCCTCTCCCCCCTCTCTCCTCTCCCCCCCTCCCCTCTCTCTCCTCTCCTCTCCTCCCCTCCCCTCTTTCCCCTCCCCTCTCCTCCCCTGCCCTCTCCCCCCTCTCTCCTCTCCCCCTTCCCCTCCTCTCCTCTCCTCTCCTCTCCTCTCTCCCCCCCCCCCCCGCAGGCGATCACTATAGAGGCAGAGCCTCGCTTGACGGCAGTCGGAGGACCACGCGGTACGACATCGACATGACGAAGTGCATCTACTGCGGTTCTGTCAGGAGGCCTGCCCTGTGGACGCCATCGTGGAGGTGAGAGCCCGCCATCGCTGCCGACTTTCCAGCTGTGTGCTCCCCTCCCTCCTGTGTGAGTGGCTCCCCCCCTCCTGTGTGTGGCTCCCCCCCTCCTTTGTGTGGCTCCCCCCCTCCTGTGTGTGGCTCCCCCCCTCCTGTGTGTGGCTCCCCCCCTCCTCCTGTGTGTGCCCCCCCTCCTGTGTGTGGCTCCCCCCTCCTCCTGTGTGTGCCCCCCCTCCTGTGTGTGTGCCCCCCCTCCTGTGTGTGGCTCCCCCCCCCTCCTGTGTGTGGCTCCCCCCCCCTCCTGTGTGTGGCTCCCCCCCCCTCCTGTGTGTGGCTCCCCCCTCCTGTGTGTGTGGCTCCCCCCCCTCCTGTGTGTGGCTCCCCCCCCTCCTGTGTGTGGCTCCAACCCCCTCCTGTGTGTGGCTCCACCCCTCCCCCTGTGTCCTCTGTGTGAATCTGGGGGTGTGTGGAGGCTGTCTGTCTGTCACTCTTACATTTTCACACACATCTGATGAAACTCGCTCAGGACCTTCTTTGATCCCTTCTCTCTCTCCCCCCCCCTCTCTCTCTCCCCGCAGGGTCCGAATTTCGAGTTCTCCACAGAGACTCACGAGGAGCTGCTGTACAACAAGGAGAAGCTCCTGAACAACGGAGACAAATGGGAGGCAGAGATAGCAGAGAATATCCAGGCAGACTATCTGTATAGATGAGAGAGACTGAGAGAGAGACTGAGACACACAGAGATGAGAGACTGAGAGAGAGAGGTCTGAAACACACAGAGATGAGAGACTGAGACACACAAGAGATGAGACAGAGAGAGAGAGAGACTGAGACACACAAAGATAGCAGAGAATATCCAGGCAGACTATCTGTATAGATGAGAGAGACGGAGACACAGAGACACACGTAAGGACTGAGAGACAGACGGACACACAGACAGACCACATGTATAGATGAGAGAGACGCTCTTTCTCTCTCATCTCCTTTGCTCGCTCTTTCTCATCTCCTTTGCTCTCTCTTTCTCTCCTCCCTCTCATCTCCTCTTTCATATCTCTTCTCTCTAGCACCTCTCTCTTCCTTCTTCTCTCATCTCCTTTGCGCTCTCTCTCTCTCTCTCTTTCTCTCTCTCTCTCTCTCTCTCTTCTCTCTCTCTCTCTCTCTCTCTCTCTCTCTCTCTCTCTCTCTCTCACCTCTGTGGCACAAGAAAGGTCCTGTGCTGTTTATAAAATATATAAGATCTATATATCTCTACCCACACACGTCTGTACCTCAGCAATACCTGTTCATAATATGTGGTAATAAAAATATGTTTATGTTCTACAGAAAAAAAAACTGTGTATTGTCTTTATTTCTTAAAGGAGCGCTGACCATCTTTAAAATCCATTCTCTCACCTCTTATTAGCTTTATTAACATGATCACCGGCCCCTCCCTTTAAAGGAGCGCTGACCATCTTTAAAATCCATTCTCTCACCTCTTATTAGCTTTATTAACATGATCACCAGCCCCTCCCTTTAAAGGAGCGCTGACCGTCTTTAAAATCCATTCTCTCACCTCTTATTAGCTTTATTAACATGATCACCAGCCCCTCCCTTTAAAGGAGCGCTGATCATCTTTAAAATCCATTCTCTCATCTCTTATTAGCTTTATTAACATGATCACTGGCCCCTCCCTTTAAAGGAGCGCTGACCGTCTTTAAAATCCATTCTCTCACCTCTTATTAGCTTTATTAACATGATCACCGGCCCCTCCCTTTAAAGGAGCGCTGACCATCTTTAAAATCCATTCTCTCACCTCTTATTAGCTTTATTAACATGATCACCGGCCTCTCCCTTTAAAGGAGCTCTGACCATCTTTAAAATCCATTCTCTCACCTCTTATTAGCTTTATTACCATGATCACCGGCCCCTCCCTTTAAAGGAGCGCTGACCATCTTTAAAATCCATTCTCTCACCTCTTATTAGCTTTATTAACATGATCACCGGCCCCTCCCTTTAAAGGAGCGCTGACCATCTTTAAAATCCATTCTCTCACCTCTTATTAGCTTTATTAACATGATCACCGGCCCCTCCCTTTAAAGGAGCGCTGACCATCTTTAAAATCCATTCTCTCACCTCTTATTAACTTTATTAACAGGATCACCGGCCTCTCCCTTTAAAGGAGCGCTGACCATATTTAAAATCCATTCTCTCACCTCTTATTAGCTTTATTAACACGATCACCGGCCCCTCCCTTTAAAGGAGCGCTGACCATCTTTAAAATCCATTCTCTCACCTCTTATTAGCTTTATTAACATGATCACCGGCCCCTCCCTTTAAAGGAGCGCTGACCATCTTTAAAATCCATTCTCTCACCTCTTATTAGCTTTATTAACATGATCACCGGCCCCTCCCTTTAAAGGAGCGCTGACCATCTTTAAAATCCATTCTCTCACCTCTTATTAGCTTTATTAACATGATCACCGGCCCCTCCCTTTAAAGGAGCGCTGACCATCTTTAAAATCCATTCTCTCACCTCTTATTAGCTCTATTAACATGATCACCGGCCCATCCCTTTAAAGGAGCGCTGACCATCTTTAAAATCCATTCTCTCACCTCTTATTAGCTTTATTAACATGATCACCGGCCCCTCCCTTTAAAGGAGCGCTGACCATCTTTAAAATCCATTCTCTCACCTCTTATTAGCTTTATTAACATGATCACCGGCCCCTCCCTTTAAAGGAGCGCTGACCATCTTTAAAATCCATTCTCTCACCTCTTATTAGCTTTATTAACATGATCACCGGCCCCTCCCTTTAAAGGAGCGCTGACCATCTTTAAAATCCATTCCCTCACCTCTTATTAGCTTTATTAACACGATCACCGGCCCCTCCCTTTAAAGGAGCGCTGACCATCTTTAAAATCCATTCTCTCGCCTCTTATTGACTGAATTTCTCTCCCTCAGACAGACCGGCTGTTTCAGACTCACCTTGACAGCGCGTAGTTCTGTTTTTAGTTTTTTTTTTTTTTTAAAAACCGCATTTAGGTTTCAGTGAGGCGGAAGGAAATGACGGTTTTAAATTTTTAAGAGGAAGAGACAGTTCAGTTTTAGTTTTACTGCGTGCACTCAACCCACCCTTGGGAAAATGATTATTTTTTTAATTTTTTATTATTTTTAATAAAACGGCACACGCGCAAACACGCATTCTATACAATGTAAATGTAATTGCACGTATATCTATCTATCTATCTATCTATCTATCTATCTATCTATGTAAAACTTTTTTTGGTAAACATTTTATGGCACTGCGTTTCAAACCGCGGATTTTGGGACTTGATTCAATATCGATTTTCTGTGTTTCCATGTTTTTGATGATTACGACGAAGAGACTTTAATACAAGGTACGTACATAATCCAGAAACCTACAAACAGCATAAGTACTTATACCAGAAACTAGAAGTCTTTCTCAGCGTCTTCAGTGTGAATTCAATGGCAAACGTTTCCACTAGAAGTCTTTCTCAGTGTCTTCAGTGTAAATTCAATGGCAAACGTTTCCTCTAGAAGTCTTTCTCAGCGTCTTCAGTGTGAATTCAACGGCAAACGTTTCCACTAGAAGTCTTTCTCAGCGTCTTCAGTGTAAATTCAATGGCAAACGTTTCCACTAGAAGTCTTTCTCAGCGTCTTCAGTGTAAATTCAACGGCAAACGTTTCCACTAGAAGTCTTTCTCAGCGTCTTCAGTGTAAATTCAATGGCAAACGTTTCCACTAGAAGTCTTTCTCAGCGTCTTCAGTGTAAATTCAATGGCAAACGTTTCCACTAGAAGTCTTTCTCAGCGTCTTCAGTGTAAATTCAACGGCAAACGTTTCCACTAGAAGTCTTTCTCAGCGTCTTCAGTGTAAATTCAATGGCAAACGTTTCCACTAGAAGTCTTTCTCGGCGTCTTCAGTGTAAATTCAATGGCAAACGTTTCCACTAGAAGTCTTTCTCGGCGTCTTCAGTGTGAATTCAATGGCAAACGTTTCCACTAGAAGTCTTTCTCCGCGTCTTCATTGTGAATTCAATGGCAAACGTTTCCACTAGAAGTCTTTCTCAGCGTCTTCAGTGTAAATTCAATGGCAAACGTTTCCACTAGAAGTCTTTCTCAGCGTCTTCAGTGTAAATTCAATGGCAAACGTTTCCACTAGAAGTCTTTCTCAGCATCTTCAGTGTAAATTCAATGGCAAACGTTTCCACTAGAAGTCTTTCTCAGCGTCTTCAGTGTAAATTCAATGGCAAACGTTTCCACTAGAAGTCTTTCTCAGCGTCTTCAGTGTAAATTCAACGGCAAACGTTTCCACTAGAAGTCTCTCAGCGTCTTCAGTGTGAATTCGATGACACACGTTCTAAAGCATAGAGAGGTATGGGAAAACATATTCAGAAACACATCGTGGTAAACTAACCGTTATAAAAGTTTCCCACAGTAAAAGCACAGCAAAGTGTAATAAAGCACAGAGAGGTGTGGTAAAGCATAGGGAAGCATTGTAAAGCACAGAGAGGTCTGGTAAAGCATAGGGAAGCATTGTAAAGCACAGAGAGGTGTGGTAAAGCATAGGGAAGCATTGTAAAGCACAGAGAGGTCTGGTAAAGCATAGGGAAGCATTGTAAAGCACAGAGAGGTGTGGTAAAGCATAGGGAAGCATTGTAAAGCACAGAGAGGTCTGGTAAAGCATAGGGAGGCATTGTAAAGCACAGAGAGGTGTGGTAAAGCATAGGGAAGCATTGTAAAGCACAGAGAGGTGTGGTAAAGCATAGGGAAGCATTGTAAAGCACAGAGAGGTCTGGTAAAGCATAGGGAAGCATTGTAAAGCACAGAGAGGTGTGGTAAAGCATAGGGAAGCATTGTAAAGCACAGAGAGGTCTGCTAAAGCATAGGGAAGCATTGTAAAGCACAGAGGGGTCTGGTAAAGCACAGGGAAGCATTGTAAAGCACAGAGAGGTCTGGTAAAGCATAGGGAAGCATTGTAAAGCACAGAGAGGTGTGGTAAAGCATAGGGAAGCATTGTAAAGCACAGAGAGGTGTGGTAAAGCATAGGGCAGCATTGTAAAGCACAGAGAGGTGTGGTAAAGCATAGGGAAGCATTGTAAAGCACAGAGAGGTCTGGTAAAGCATAGGGAAGCATTGTAAAGCACAGAGAGGTCTGGTAAAGCATAGGGAAGCATTGTAAAGCACAGAGAGGTGTGGTAAAGCATAGGGAAGCATTGTAAAGCACAGAGAGGTGTGGTAAAGCATAGGGAAGCATTGTAAAGCACAGAGAGGTCTGGTAAAGCACAGGGAAGCATTGTAAAGCACAGAGAGGTCTGGTAAAGCATAGGGAAGCATTGTAAAGCACAGAGAGGTCTGGTAAAGCATAGGGAAGCGTTGTAAAGCACAGAGAGGTGTGGTAAAGCATATTATTATTAAACAATGGCAGATGCATATTATAAACATGAGAAAGCGCGAGGGGGGAGGACAGTGATAAACGTTTATTTGAAACCTAGATGGAGGACATTTTTCTGCAAGCTGCAATTCTGTTAAAGTCTCTCTATCTCTCTCTCTCTCTCTCTCTCTCTCTCTCTCTCTCTCTCTCTCTCTCTCTCTCTCTCTCTCTCTCTCTCTCTCTCTCTCTCTCTCTCTCAAAGCTCTCTGATGGCGCTCACAGAGGGGGGTACCCCCAGACTGGAGCCCCCCTCCCTCCTGGACCCCGATTCCAGCTCTGCCGGGTCCGAGTCGGACAGCGCCTCTGTCGCCAGCGTGCAAGTACCGGTCAGAGAGACGGACAAGTACGGCTTCCTGCTGGGGACGCCATCGGCCGCAGAGTGAGTAGAGAATGAAAATAATATGAACCTGCCGTTCACTGCAGGGTCAGAAACAAAGCACATTTAAACACGGAGAGGTGCGGTGAAGCATAGGGAAGCATTGTAAAGCACAGAGAGGTCTGGTAAAGCATAGGGAAGCATTGTAAAGCACAGAGGTGTGGTAAAGCATAGGGAAGCATTGTTAAGCACAGAGAGGTGTGGTAAAGCATAGGGAAGCATTGTAAAGCACAGAGAGGTGTGGTAAAGCATAGGGAAGCATTGTAAAGCACAGAGAGGTGTGGTAAAGCATAGGGGAGCATTGTAAAGCACAGAGAGGTGTGGTAAAGCATAGGGAAGCATTGTAAAGCACAGAGGTGTGGTAAAGCATAGGGAAGCATTGTAAAGCACAGAGAGGTGTGGTAAAGCATAGGGGAGCATTGTAAAGCACAGAGAGGTCTGGTAAAGCATAGGGAAGCATTGTAAAGCACAGAGAGGTGTGGTAAAGCATAGGGAAGCATTGTAAAGCACAGAGAGGTGTGGTAAAGCATAGGGAAGCATTGTAAAGCACAGAGAGGTGTGGTAAAGCATAGGGAAGCATTGTAAAGCACAGAGAGGTGTGGTAAAGCATAGGGAAGCATTGTAAAGCACAGAGAGGTGTGGTAAAGCATAGGGGAGCATTGTAAAGCACAGAGAGGTCTGGTAAAGCATAGGGAAGCATTGTAAAGCACAGAGGTGTGGTAAAGCATAGGGAAGCATTGTTAAGCACAGAGAGGTGTGGTAAAGCATAGGGAAGCATTGTAAAGCACAGAGAGGTGTGGTAAAGCATAGGGAAGCATTGTAAAGCACAGAGAGGTGTGGTAAAGCATAGGGGAGCATTGTAAAGCACAGAGAGGTCTGGTAAAGCATAGGGAAGCATTGTAAAGCACAGAGGTGTGGTAAAGCATAGGGGAGCATTGTAAAGCACAGAGAGGTCTGGTAAAGCATAGGGAAGCATTGTAAAGCACAGAGGTGTGGTAAAGCATAGGGAAGCATTGTAAAGCACAGAGAGAAAGCTCCTCTGTCTCCTCTCTTTCTTCTCACCTCTCTCATCTTTCTCATCTGGCCCCCGCCCCCATCAGTTTCCTGGTGAAGGCTCTGTTTTGTTACCATGGCGACGGTGCAACCTCATATTTTGTGGTTTGAATGATTTCCTGTATCTCTGCCTCTCTGTTGCAGCAACCTTGACACACCAATTATAATTTGATCAGCTGTGGCCAAAAGCTTAGCATCATCCCCTTCCTAGAATGAACTCCCTCAGCTTCATAGAGTCCAATGAAAGCTGCTGAATAATGTTCCCTTGTTAACATATTGAATTCCACCCCCTCTATATAGAATGAACTCCCTCAGCTTCATAGAGTCCAATGAAAGCTGTTGAATAATGTTCCCTTGTTAACATATTGAATTCCACCCCCTCTATATAGAATGAACTCCCTCTGCTTCATAGAGTCCAATGAAAGCTGCTGAATAATGTTCCCTTGTTAACATATTGAATTCCACTCCCTCTATATAGAATGAACTCCCTCAGCTTCATAGAGTCCAATGAAAGCTGTTGAATAATGTTCCCTTGTTAACATATTGAATTGCACATCCCCTCTATATAGAATGAACTCCCTCAGCTTCATAGAGTCCAATGAAAGCTGCTGAATAATGTTCCCTTGTTAACATATTGAATTCCACATCCCCTCTATATAGAATGAACTCCCTCAGCTTCATAGAGTCCAATGAAAGCTGCTGAATAATGTTCCCTTATTAACATATTGAATTCCACCCCCTCTATATAGAATGAACTCCCTCAGCTTCATAGAGTCCAATGAAAGCTGCTGAATAATGTTCCCTTGTTAACATATTGAATTCCACCCCCTCTATATAGAATGAACTCCCTCAGCTTCATAGAGTCCA
>NW_026708446.1:25000-40000 GCF_902713425.1 Acipenser ruthenus | reverse complement strand
CTCTCAGTACAGAGCTGTATTCTATGATTCTCTCTCAGTACAGAGCTGTATTCTGTGATTCTCTCTCTCTCTCAGTACAGAGCTGTATTCTATGATTCTCTCTCTGTCTCGGTACAGAGCTGTATTCTATGATTCTCTCTCAGTACAGAGCTGTATTCTGTGATTCTCTCTCTCTCAGTACAGAGCTGTATTCTGTGATTCTCTCTCTCACTACAGAGCTGTATTCTGTGATTCTCTCTCTCAGTACAGAGCTGTATTCTGTGATTCTCTCTCTCTCTCGGTACAGAGCTGTATTCTATGATTCTCTCTCAGTACAGAGCTGTATTCTGTGATTCTCTCTCTCTCAGTACAGGGCTGTATTCTGTGATTCTCTCTCTCTCAGTACAGAGCTGTATTCTGTGGTTCTCTCTCTCAGGTGAAGCTGCAGTCTCGGAGGGGGATCCCAGCCTCTCTCAGAGCTGTATTCTGTGATTCTCTCTCTCTCAGGTGAAGCTGCAGTCTCGGAGGGGGGTCCCAGCCTCTCTCAGAGCTGTATTCTGTGATTCTCTCTCTCTCAGGTGAAGCTGCAGTCTCGGAGGGGGTCCCAGCCTCTCTCAGAGCTGTATTCTGTGATTCTCTCTCTCTCAGGTGAAGCTGCAGTCTCGGAGGGGGGTCCCAGCCTCTCTCAGAGCTGTATTCTGTGATTCTCTCTCTCTCAGGTGAAGCTGCAGTCTCGGAGGGGGGTCCCAGCCTCTCTCACAGCTGTATTCTGTGATTCTCTCTCTCTCAGGTGAAGCTGCAGTCTCGGAGGGGGATCCCAGCCTCTCTCAGAGCTGTATTCTGTGATTCTCTCTCTCTCAGGTGAAGCTGCAGTCTCGGAGGGGGATCCCAGCCTCTCCCAGAGCTGTATTCTGTGATTCTCTCTCTCTCAGGTGAAGCTGCAGTCTCGGAGGAGGGTCCCAGCCTCTCTCAGAGCTGTATTCTGTGATTCTCTCTCTCTCAGGTGAAGCTGCAGTCTCGGAGGGGGGTCCCAGCCTCTCTCAGAGCTGTATTCTGTGATTCTCTCTCTCTCAGGTGAAGCTGCAGTCTCGGAGGGGGGTCCCAGCCTCTCTCAGAGCTGTATTCTGTGATTCTCTCTCTCTCAGGTGAAGCTGCAGTCTCGGAGGGGGATCCCAGCCTCTCTCAGAGCTCGCTGTTGGCCGCTGCTGTGCGGAGCCGCTGCTAGGATGGAGAAAAACAAAAACAAATACAGGGTAACGTGTGTGTGTGTGTGTGTGTCAGTGTGTGTGTGTCTACCTGTCTCTGTCTGTGTGTCTGTGTGTGTGTGTGTGTCTGTGTGTGTGTCTACCTGTGTGTGTGTGTGTGTGTGTGTGTGTCAGTGTGTGTGTGTGTGTGTCTACCTGTCTCTGTCTGTGTGTCTGTGTGTGTGTGTGTGTCTGTGTGTGTGTCTACCTGTGTGTGTGTGTGTGTGTGTGTGTGTCAGTGTGTGTGTGTCTACCTGTCTCTGTCTGTGTGTTTGTGTGTGTGTGTGTCAGTGTGTGTGTGTCTACCTGTCTCTGTCTGTGTGTGTGTCTGTGTGTGTGTGTGTCAGTGTGTGTGTGTCTGTGTGTCAGTGTGTGTGTGTCTACCTGTCTCTGTGTGTGTGTCTGTGTGTGTGTCTGTGTGTGTGTCTGTGTGTGTGTGTGTCAGTGTGTGTGTGTCTACCTGTCTCTGTCTGTGTGTCAGTGTGTGTGTGTCAGTGTGTGTGTCAGTGTGTGTGTGTCAGTGTGTGTGTGTCTACCTGTCTCTGTCTGTGTGTCTGTGTCTGTGTGTGTCTGTGTGTGTGTCTGTGTCTGTCTGTGTGTCTGTGTGCGTGTCTTTCTCACCTCTCCCTTTTCCCAATCTCTCTCTCTCTCTCTCTCTCTCTCTCTCTCTCTCCCCTCTCTCTCCCCTCACTCTCACCACTCCCCTCCCCCACTCTCATCTCCCTTCTCTCCTCTCCTCTCCTCTCCTCCCCTCTCTCCTCTCCTCTCTCCTCTCCTCTCCTCTCTCTCCTCTCCTCTCTCCTCCCCTCTCCTCTCTCTCCTCTCCTCTCTCTCCTCTCTCCTCTCCTCTCTCTCCTCTCTCCTCTCTCCTCTCCTCTCTCTCCTCTCTCCTCTCCTCCCCTCTCCCTTCTCCTCTCTCCTCTCTCCTCTCTCCTCTCTCCTCTCTCCTCTCCTCTCTCTCCTCTCCCTGCAGGAGCTGGACCAGGCCCCGGGTGAGAGGATGTGGGTGGAGATCATCGAGAGGGACATCGACCGGCAGTTTCCCTTCCACGAGATGTTCCTGTCGAGAGACGGGCACGGGTGAGAGAGGAGAGGAGAGGAGAGAGAAGAGAGGGGAGTGGGGAGAGGGAAGTGGGGAGAGAGGGGAGAGAGGGGGGAGAGGAGAGAGGAGGAGAGAGGAGAGGAGAGGAGAGAGGAGGGGAGAGAGGAGAGGAGAGAGGGGAGGGGAGGAGAGAGAGAGGAGGGAGAGAGGAGAGGAAGAGGAGAGGAGAGGAGAGGAGAGAGAGGAGAGAGGAGAGAGGAGAGAGAGGAGGGAGAGGAGAGAGGAGGGGAGGAGAGGAGAGGGAGGGGGTTAGGGCTACAGGAGAGAAGAGACAGGAGGGAGGAGGGTGGAGAGAGACTGGTATTATTATGATGATGATGATTTATTGATTTATTGATTTATTGATTGATTTCTTTATTTTCGGGCAGGCAAAGGGGCTTGCTCCGGGTCCTGAAGGCTTACACTCAGTACAGGCCTGAGGAGGGCTACTGTCAGGGGCAAGGACCCGTCGCAGCCGTGCTGCTGATGAACATGCCAGCGGAGGTGTGTGTGTGTGTGCGTGTGCGTGCGTGTGCATGTGTTTTAAAAAATATAGAATTTCAAAGTGATAATTCTCTCCCCTGTCCTCTCTCTCTCTCCCCCTCTCTCTCTCCTCACAGCAAGCGTTCTGGTGTCTGGTTCAGATCAGTGAGAAGTACGTCCCGGGATACTACAGCCCCTTACTGGTAAATCATTTCTCCCTCTCTCCTCTCCCCCAGACAGAGCTATCACTGCCCCCTCCCTCCTCTCCCCAGACAGAGCTATCACTGCCCCCTCTCTCCTCTCCCCCAGACAGAGCTATCACTGCCCCCTCTCTCCTCTCCCCCAGACAGAGCTATCACTGCCCCCTCTCTCCTCTCCCCCAGACAGAGCTATCACTGCCCCCTCTCTCCTCTCCCCCAGACAGAGCTATCACTGCCCCCTCTCTCCTCTCCCCCAGACAGAGCTATCACTGCCCCCTCTCTCCTCTCCCCCGGACAGAGCTATCACTGCCCCCTCTCTCCTCTCCCCCAGACAGAGCTATCACTGCCCCCTCTCTCCTCTCCCCCGGACAGAGCTATCACTGCCCCCTCTCTCCTCTCCCCCAGACAGAGCTATCACTGCCCCCTCTCTCCTCTCCCCCGGACAGAGCTATCACTGCCCCCTCTCTCCTCTCCCCCAGACAGAGCTATCACTGCCCCCTCTCTCCTCTCCCCCAGACAGAGCTATCACTGCCCCCTCTCTCCTCTCCCCCAGACAGAGCTATCACTGCCCCCTCTCTCCTCACCCCCAGACAGAGCTATCACTGCCCCCTCTCTCCTCTCCCCCAGACAGAGCTATCACTGCCCCCTCTCTCCTCTCCCCCAGACAGAGCTATCACTGCCCCCTCTCTCCTCTCCCCCAGACAGAGCTATCACTGCCCCCTCTCTCCTCACCCCCAGACAGAGCTATCACTGCCCCCTCTCTCCTCTCCCCCAGACAGAGCTATCACTGCCCCCTCTCTCCTCACCCCCAGACAGAGCTATCACTGCCCCCTCTCTCCTCACCCCCAGACAGAGCTGTCTCCTCTCTCCTCTCCTCTCCTCTCCTCTCTCTCTGCTCTCCTCTCTCTCTCCTCTCCTCTCTCTCCTCTCTCCTCTCCTCTCTCCTCTCCTCTCCTCTCTCCTCTCCTCTCTCTCCCCTCCTCTCCTCTCCTCTCTCCTCTCTCCCCTCCTCTCCTCTCTCCTCTCTCCTCTCTCAGGAGGGGGTACACTTCGATGCCCAGGTGTTTGCTGCCCTGTTGAAGAGGCACTGCCCGCACGCTCACAGACACCTCCGGAAGCACGGGGTGGAGCCCCTCATGTACTGCACAGAGTGGTTCATGTGTCTGTTTACCAGAGCGCTCCCCTTCCCAGCCCTGCTCAGAGTGTGGGACATGTTCTTCAGTGAAGGTAACCCTCCCCTCTCTCTCTCCTCTCTCCTCTCCTCTCTCCCCTCTCCTCTCTCCTTCCTCTCTCCTCTCTCCTCTCCTCTCCTCTCCACTCTGCTCTATCCCCTCCTCTCTCACCTCTCTTCCCTCCTCTTTCCTCTCCCCTCTTTCTCCTCTCTTTCCTCTTTCTCCTCTGTCCCTTTCCTCTCTCCTCTCCTTTTCTCTTTCCTCTCTCCCCTCCTCTCACCTCCCTCTCCTCTCTCTCTCCTCTCTCTCTTCTCCTCTCCTCTCTCCTCTCTCCCTCCTCTCCTCTCTCCTCTCTCCTCTCCTCTCTCCTCTCTCCCCTCTTTCTCCTCTCTTTCCCCTCCTCTCTCTCCTCTCTCCTCTCTCCTCCTCTCCCCTCTCCCTTCTCCTCTCCTCTCTCCTCTCTCCTCTCCTCTTTCCTCTCCCCTCTTTCTCCTCTCTTTCCTCTCCTCTGTCCCTTTCCTCTCTCCTCTCCTCTTCTCTTTCCTCTCTCCCCTCCCCTCTCCTCTTTCCTGTCCCCTCTCCTCTCTCTCTCTCTCTCTCCTCTCCTCTCCCCTCTCCTCTCTCTCTCTCCTTTCCCCTCCCCTCTCCTCTCCCCTCCCCTCTCCTCTCTCTCCCCTCTCCCCTCTCTCCTCTCTCCTCTCCTCTCTCCTCTCTCTCCTCTCTCCTCTCTCCTCTCTCCCCTCTCCTCTCCTCTCCACTCTGCTCTTTCCCCTCCTCTCTCTCCTCTCTCCTCTCTCCTCTCTCCTCTCTCCTCCTCTCTCCTCTCTCCTCTCTCTCTCCTCTCCTCTCCCCTCTCCTCTCTCTCTCTCTACCTTTCTTTCTCCTCTCAAATTAAACTGAAAGTAGTCTTTATCAGTCATACAAGTATCGACAAAGACAATGTAGAAATATGGAACATTTTTACAAATACATTATTATTAATAATTAATTAGTCATTCAGCGAGTGAGTCAGTGCTTGAGTTGGGATTTGAACTGGGAACCTCCTGGTATCAGGAACCTTTCTCTAATCACTGAGCCACACACACACACGACCCCAGTATAACAGCGAATGCCTGTATTAAAAGGCACTTACTATGAAGAGACTAGGTAGAGATTTCTGATACCTCTGCGCTCTCTCTCTCTCTCTCTCTCTCTCTCTCTCAGGGGTGAAGGTTCTGTTTCGCGTGGCCCTCGTTCTCGTTCGTTCGGCCCTCGGCTCCTCGGACAGAACGAGGGAGTGTGACGGACAGCTGGAGACGCTGGAGCGATTGCGCTCGATAAACGAGAGGAGCCTGCAGGAGGAGGCCTTCATACAGGAGGTGAGGAAGGGGAGGTCTTCCTCAGTGTCTTCAATGTGAATTCAACGGCAAACGTTTCCACTAGAAGTCTTTCTCAGGGTCTTCAGTGTAAATTCAACGGCAAACGTTTCCACTAGAAGTCTTTCTCAGCGTCTTCAGTGTAAATTCAATGGCAAACGTTTCCACTAGAAGTCTTTCTCAGTGTCTTCAGTGTAAATTCAACGGCAAACGTTTCCACTAGAAGTCTTTCTCAGCGTCTTCAGTGTAAATTCAATGGCAAACGTTTCCACTAGAAGTCTTTCTCAGTGTCTTCAGTGTGAATTCAACGGCAAACGTTTCCACTAGAAGTCTCTCTCAGCGTCTTCAGTGTGAATTCAATGGCAAACGTTTCCACTAGAAGTATTTCTCAGCGTCTTCAGTGTAAATTCAACGGCAAACGTTTCCACTAGAAGTCTTTCTCAGCGTCTTCAGTGTAAATTCAATGGCAAACGTTTCCACTAGAAGTCTTTCTCAGCGTCTTCAGTGTGAATTCAATGGCAAACGTTTCCACTAGAAGTCTTTCTCAGCGTCTTCAGTGTAAATTCAGCATTATAGAGTGTTAAATAGTTATGTATAACATTATAAAAATAAACAACTTCTCTCCCCTCTCTCTCTCCTCCCCCTCTCCTCCTCTCGCCCTCTCTCTCCTTTCTCTCCCCTCTCTCTCTGTCTTTCTCTCCCCCCCTCTCTCTCTCTCTCTCTCTCTCTCTCTCTCTCTCTCTCAGGTTTGCTCAGTCTCTCTCTCGGAGAGGGAAGTTGAACGCGAGACATCAGTCCAGTTCCTAAAGTGGCAGCAGCAGCGTCCGGACTCGACCTTCGACCCCCGCGGGCGGTGTCAGGGGTCACGCGCGGCCCACGAGGCGAACGAGCGAGAGGAGAGAGAGAGGGAGCTCCTAGCGAAGAGGGGCAGCACCCTCTCCCTCTCCTTCTCCCTCTCCCTCTCGCTCCCCCTCTCCCTCGGAACAGAGCCACGGAGGAGGAAGAGCGTGGGGTGTGCTCGCGAGCAGGACAGGGCTGGGAGACTGGGAGAGGGGACTGGGGAGGAACTGGGAAGCTGTACCGGGGATTCCGAGGGGACTGGGGATCGGGACAGGGGTTCGGATTTGAAGGAGATTTCAAGGAAGGAAGGCAGCGGCTTTGAGGGAAGAGACAGAACATCTGAGGATCAGGCTAAAGATTCGAAAGCTGTGATCCTCAATGTGATTGATCAGGAGAAAGAGACGAGAGGCGAGGATATCAATATCATTGATCAGGAGAAAGAGACGAGAGGCGAGGATATCAATGTGATTGATCAGGAGAAAGAGACGAGAGGCGAGGATATCAATGTGATTGATCAGGAGAAAGAGACGAGAGGCGAGGATATCAATATCATTGATCAGGAGAAAGAGACGAGAGGCGAGGATATCAATGTGATTGATCAGGAGAAAGAGACGAGAGGCGAGGATATCAATATCATTGATCAGGAGAAAGAGACGAGAGGCGAGGATATCAATGTGATTGATCAGGAGAAAGAGACGAGAGGCGAGGATATCAATATCATTGATCAGGAGAAAGAGACGAGAGGCGAGGATATCAATGTGATTGATCAGGAGAAAGAGACGAGAGGCGAGGATATCAATGCAATTGATCAGGAGAAAGATCCGAGGGGAGAAGATCTCAATACAGTTGATCAGACTCGAGCTCCCAAAGCAATCGATCGGGTTGGGGATTGGAAGGCCGCGGAGGAAAGAGTGATTGATCCCAATACGGATCTGATAGTTCCAGATCCCAGCGGAATTGATCAGGCGAAAGACAGCAGAGCCGAGGCCCTGACAGCGATTGATTGGGAGAAAGATACGACAGGCCGGGTCATCAATACAGCTGATGGGAATCCCAAAGCCATTGATCAGGCTAAAGACTCCAAAGCTGAGGTCATCAATACAGCTGATGGGAATCCCAAAGCCATTGATCAGGCTAAAGACTCCAAAGCTGAGGTCATCAATACAGCTGATGGGAATCCCAAAGCCATTGATCAGGCTAAAGACTCCAAAGCTGAGGTCATCAATACAGCTGATGGGAATCCCAAAGCCATTGATCAGGCTAAAGACTCCAAAGCTGAGGTCATCAATACAGCTGATGGGAATCCCAAAGCCATTGATCAGGCTAAAGACTCCAAAGCTGAGGTCATCAATACAGCTGATCAGGAAAAATACTTCCAGGGGACGAAAGACGATCTCAATAACAAAACTGTTCAGGTTTCAAGGGCCGAAGAGCTCGGAGTTATCAATGCGGCCGATCGGAAGAGAGGTTCGAGAACGGGCGGTAACGCGATCAATACGGATCCAGTGACCGCGGCTGCCGATCAGGACGCAGATTCAGGTCTCGACAGCGCTATTGATTGGGGTAGTGATCAGACGGCAACAGGATTAGGCGACGTTGAGCCGCAAAAGGGTCAGATCGATGCCATCGATCAGGATAAAGATGCCGTCGACGATAACGTTGATCAGGAGATTGATCCGGTTGAATCTCCGGAGCGCAGTGCGCAAGGCTCAGCGGGGAAAGAGATTATCGATCCGAGCCGAGGTGGGGTGAGAGAAATTGATCAGGTATCGGCAGGAATCGATACAGACGATCAGGAGGGAGACTCTGCGGGTAAAGCGAAGGAATTTGATCTCCTAGCTCCAGAGCTGGATGGTATTGATCCGATTGGAAAAGGCGCAAAGGCTACAGCGGACCTCGAGAAAGAACCGACAGCCGCCCATCAGAAGGTTATTGATCCGGGTATCAATGCAATCGATCAGGAACGAAATCCGAGCAAAGCAGGACGCAACACGGCCGATCAAGGTGCAATATCGAAAGATCCCGGAGGTATTGATCGCGATCAAGTCCAGATAGACCCACAGCAGCCCGCTATTGATCGCAGTGATGTCCCGATGACTGAGAAACAGACAGCTATTGGGTTGAATAGAGATTTCAAAGCCAGACAAAGGAATCAATTCAAAAAGCCGACCGATAAGGAATGTGAGGTCAGGAAAGCGGGCGATGGCAAAGCCGGGCGTTTCCATAAAAACGTTCCCGATCCAGGAGGGGAATTCCCATCCGGAGTTTGCAGGGATCCCAGGGAACTGGATCCAGCTCCAGCGGGAATTCCAAGCAAATCAAAAACAGAGCCGATCACAGGGAAAAATCTCTCGCAGTTCCCAGCCAGCATTCCCAAGATCCTGGTGGAGGATTTGAGCTCCCCCCCCCTGGAATCGGAGAAAGAAAAAAAGAAACGGCTGAAGGCGGAGAGGAAGCGAGAGAAGGAGGAGGCGAAGAGGAGGGAGAGGGAGAGGAAGGAGAGAGAGAGGAGGGAGAGGGAGCGACAGAGGGAGGTGGAGAGAGAGCTGAGGGAGAGGAGGAAGGAGCGAGAGAGGGCGAGGGAGAGGGAGGAGAGGAAGGAGGGGGGGAGGAACCGAAAGCCACCGCAGACCAGGGGGAAGACTTTTCACGTGACCCCGGCCCAGCGCGACGCTGAATTGGTTCCCCCTTCAGAGAGCAGCAAAACTGACCTGGATCTGGAGACTAAGAGACACTCGGCTCCATTCTATGACACATATTTTTAAGTTCTTCATTTTTGTTACAGCTGTAAAATAAATCAGTTCTCTCACCTCTTATTAGCTTTATTAACATGATCACCGGCCCCTCCCTTTAAAGGAGCGCTGACCATCTTTAAAATCCATTCTCTCACCTCTTATTAGCTTTATTAACATGATCACCGGCCCCTCCCTTTAAAGGAGCGCTGACCATCTTTAAAATCAATTCTCTCGCCTCTTATTAGCTTTATTAACAGGATCACCGGCCCCTCCCTTTAAAGGAGCGCTGCCCATCTTTAAAATCCATTCTCTCACCTCTTATTAGCTTTATTAACATGATCACTGACCCCTCCCTTTAAAGGAGCGCTGACCATCTTTAAAATCCATTCTCTCACCTCTTATTAGCTTTATTAACATGATCACCGGCCCCTCCATTTCGTGTGTTGAAGACATTTAGAGTCTTTGCTTGTGTTTTATACATCAGTTTGAAATATGCTGATAAATATATAAACTTGTTGAATAGAATTTTATGAAGAATTTCATTTTGTATATTTTGATATTTCTTTGTCATTTAGTATATTTTTTTAAAGTTTGCAAAATAAAATGCATGTTCACAACTTCTGTGTGTTATTTTGCGTTCTACAGATTCCTCCTCCTCCCCCTCTCTCCTCTCTCTCCTCTCCTCCTCCTCCCCCTCTCTCCTCTCCTTCTCTCCTCCTCCCCCTCTCTCCTCTCTCTCCTCTCCTCCTCCTCCCCCTCTCTCCTCTCCTTCTCTCCTCCTCCTCCTCCCCTCTCTCTCCTCTCTCTCTCCTCTCCTCCTCCCCCTCTCTCCTCTCCTTCTCTCCTCCTCCCCCTCTCTCCTCTCTCTCCTCTCCTCCTCCTCCCCCTCTCTCCTCTCCTTCTCTCCTCCTCCTCCTCCCCCTCTCTCCTCTCCTTCTCTCCTCCTCCTCCTCCCCTCTCTCTCCTCTCTCTCTCCTCTCCTCCTCTCCTCTTTCTCCCCCCTCTCTCCTCTCCTCCCCCTCCTCTCCTCCTCTCTTCCTCTCCTTTCTCTCCTCTCCTCCTGTCCTCTCCTCCTCTCCCTCTCCTCCTTCTCCTCCTCTCTTCCTCCTCATCCTCTCCTCCTGTCCTCTCCTCTTTCCTCTCCTCATCGCCTCCTCTCCTCCCCCTCTCTTCTTCCTCCTCTCCTCTCTCCTCTCCTCATCCTCTCCTCCTGTCCTCTCCTCTCCTCTCCTCTCTCCTCCTGTCCTCTCCTCTCCTCCTCCTCTCCTCTCCTCATGTGTTTTTTTGCTTCAGTCATTTCAAAGCGTTTCTGGCTTCTGTCGCTCCTCCAGTAAATGGAGTTCTTATCAATTTTAAAGATATTTTAAACGCTGCCTTTGCCCTGGATTTGAGAAGCTCCGAGAAGCTCTCCTGGAGAATCCAAACATGCCAGACAGACTGCCGCGTTCCGTTCAGATCACGTGACGCCGTGACCTTTGAACTCCGCTAGCTATGCATGTACACAGACACACACACACTGAGATGCAGACAGACACACAGACAGACAGACAGACAGACAGACAGACAGACAGAGCCCCACAATCCTGTTCAGTTTGACGCTACAATATAATCCCTTCTTCTTGGGGTCTGTGTCAGTTTACTACATTCTGAAAAGAGTTTAGTTTCATTAAAGCTGCAGACAGACAGACAGACAGACAGACAGACAGACAGACAGACAGACAGACAGAGCCCCACAATCCTGTTCAGTTTGATGCTACAATATAATCCCTTCTTCTTGGGGTCTGTGTTAGTTTACTACATTCTGAAAAGAGTTTAGTTTCATTAAAGCTGCAGACAGACAGACAGACAGACAGACACAGACAGACAGACAGACAGACAGACAGACAGACAGACAGACAGGCAGAGCCCCACAATCCTGTTCAGTTTGACGCTACAATATAATCCCTTCTTCTTGGTGTCTGTGTTAGTTTACTACATTCTGAAAAGAGTTTAGTTTCATTAAAGCTGCAGACAGACAGACAGACAGACAGACAGACAGACAGACAGACAGACAGACAGCCTCCACAACCCCCCCAGATTCTAATCCTCTGAATAACTTGCGAGTTTCATCACAGTCGGACGAGCGCTTCCCACGACACGCGTGGAAGATACAATTCATGCACTTTCCATCCCCGACCGATAGAGGGCGACGTTAGCTTTTATCTTCGTGGGTTTTTTTTATCATTAATTTCTATTCCGCCCTTCCGTTGTAAGTTTCCTGCTTTCTGAAGAGAGACAGGGAGCCGAGGGAGGAAACAAACGAGGACTTATAAAAAATATTAATAATAATAATAATAATAATAATAATAATAATAATAATATCTTTACTAAAAGCAAGATATTATATCACCTTCCACATTGATGAAGTAATATAATATATAAACGCTAAAGAACGTCTGTTTATAGATATATTAGACTTTTGAACCAAGTTTGGGAAAACCGGAAGCGCTTCAATAAAAGGGAATCCGAAGCCGGCCGAAGTTTGTTGTTAATATAATTTATCGTGATTGAAATCGACGGGACGGCAAGGAGATGGCGATGGCAGAAACCGAGAAATTAAACATCGACTCGATTATCAGCAGACTCCTGGAAGGTAATTATAATCTCTAACTCTCTGGGTTTGTTCTGGTTATTCGTCCGCGGCTTTTTCAAGTAATTTCTCAACAACCCTGTTCGACTCGTGTTTACAGTTTTCTTTTTAAATCAAAAAACATATCCGGTAGTTAAATAAAGATTATTATTTATTTATTTATTTATTTAAACGGTTTCTTACGCGTCTTGTTTATTTCTGAGTGAAACTAAAACGTTTTATTACACTTTACTGTGCTTTTACTGTGGGGAACTTTTATAAGGGTTAGTTTACCCTGTTTTGTAAAATGCTTTACCAGACCTCTCTGTGCTTTACAATGCTTCCCTATGCTTTACCAGACCTCTCTGTGCTTTACAATGCTTCCCTATGCTTTACCAGACCTCTCTGTGCTTTACAATGCTTCCCTATGCTTTACCACACCTCTCTGTGCTTTACAATGCTTCCCTATGCTTTACAATGCTTCCCTATGCTTTACCACACCTCTCTGTGCTTTACAATGCTTCCCTGTGCTTTACCAGACCTCTCTGTGCTTTACAATGCTTCCCTATGCTTTACCACACCTCTCTGTGCTTTACAATGCTTCCCTATGCTTTACCAGACCTCTCTGTGCTTTACAATGCTTCCCTATGCTTTACCACACCTCTCTGTGCTTTACAATGCTTCCCTATGCTTTACCAGACCTCTCTGTGCTTTACAATGCTTCCCTATGCTTTACCAGACCTCCCTGTGCTTTACAATGCTTCCCTATGCTTTACCAGACCTCTCTGTGCTTTACAATGCTTCCCTATGCTTTACCAGACCTCTCTGTGCTTTACAATGCTTCCCTATGCTTTACCAGACCTCTCTGTGCTTTACAATGCTTCCCTATGCTTTACCAGACCTCTCTGTGTTTTACAATGCTTCCCTATGCTTTACCAGACCTATCTGTGCTTTACAATGCTTCCCTATGCTTTACCAGACCTCTCTGTGCTTTACAATGCTTCCCTATGCTTTACCACACCTCTCTGTGCTTTACAATGCTCCCCTATGCTTTACCAGACCTCTCTGTGCTTTACAATGCTTCCCTGTGCTTTACCACACCTCTCTGTGCTTTACAATGCTTCCCTATGCTTTACCACACCTCTCTGTGCTTTACAATGCTTCCCTATGCTTTACCAGACCTCTCTGTGCTTTACAATGCTTCCCTATGCTTTACAAACTGCTGTGCAATAAGAGTGTTACTTCAATCCCTGAATTAGTTTTATTAATGGTATGTTTGCTTGTGTTAGTTCACCGGATTACATCTGTGTGTCTCATCTGGGCTGAGTTTTGACTCAGAAAAATTGAAACTATGCAGGACACGTCTGTTCTTGCTGCATCGTGACTTCACTTCTAATAAGACACACCTGAGCTTGTTAGCTAGACACACTGGGGGCTGATCAAGCTGGTAGTAAAACCTGGACTGGGTGACACTGCTGTGGAATAGGAGTCTGATTACCAGCCCTGCAATGTAATTCCAGTCCAGTGTAGTGATATTAAACTGCAGTTACAATGTAATTCCAGTCCAGTCTAGTGATATTAAACTGCAGTTACAATGTAATTCCAGTCCAGTCCAGTCTAGTGATATTAAACTGCAGTTACAATGTAATTCCAGTCCAGTCTAGTGATATTAAACTGCAGTTACAATGTAATTCCAGTCCAGTCCAGTCTAGTGATATTAAACTGCAGTTACAATGTAATTCCAGTCCAGTCTAGTGATATTAAACTGCAGTTACAATGTAATTCCAGTCCAGTCTAGTGATATTAAACTGCAGTTACAATGTAATTCCAGTCCAGTCTAGTGATATTAAACTGCAGTTACAATGTAATTCCAGTCCAGTCTAGTGATATTAAACTGCAGTTACAATGTAATTCCAGTCCAGTCTAGTGATATTAAACTGTAGTTACAATGTAATTCCAGTCCAGTCCAGTCTAGTGATATTAAACTGCAGTTACAATGTAATTCCAGTCCAGTCTAGTGATATTAAACTGCAGTTACAATGTAATTCCAGTCCAGTCTAGTGATATTAAACTGCAGTTACAATGTAATTCCAGTCCAGTCTAGTGATATTAAACTGTAGTTACAATGTAATTCCAGTCCAGTCTAGTGATATTAAACTGCAGTTACAATGTAATTCAGTCCAGTCTAGTGATATAAACTGCAGTTACAATGTAATTCAGTCAGTCTAGTGATATTAAACTGCAGTTACAATGTAATTCCAGTCCAGTCTAGTGATATTAAACTGCAGTTACAATGTAATTCCAGTCCAGTCTAGTGATATTAAACTGTAGTTACAATGTAATTCCAGTCCAGTCCAGTCTAGTGATATTAAACTGCAGTTACAATGTAATTCCAGTCCAGTCTAGTGATATTAAACTGCAGTTACAATGTAATTCCAGTCCAGTCCAGTCTAGTGATATTAAACTGCAGTTACAATGTAAATTCCAGTCCAGTCTAGTGATATTAAACTGCAGTTACAATGTAATTCCAGTCCAGTCTAGTGATATTAAACTGCAGTTACAATGTAATTCCAGTCCAGTCTAGTGATATTAAACTGCAGTTACAATGTAATTCCAGTCCAGTCTAGTGATATTAAACTGCAGTTACAATGTAATTCCAGTCCAGTCTAGTGATATTAAACTGCAGTTACAATGTAATTCCAGTCCAGTCTAGTGATATTAAACTGCAGTTACAACGTAACTCCAGTCCAGTCCAGTGATATTCGGGTCAGTGTTGGGGTGCTGTGTGTCACCCTGATTCTCAGATCCTGTGTCTCAGTTCAGGGCTCTCGTCCCGGGAAGAACGTGCAGCTTTCGGAGACGGAGATCCGAGGATTGTGCCTCAAATCCCGGGAGATCTTCCTGAGCCAAGCCCATCCTGCTGGAGCTCGAGGCTCCTCTCAAAGTGTGCGGGTGAGGAGCAAGAACCCCCATCCCGTCTCTCTGCACCCCTCCCCGTCCGTCTCTGTACCCCGTCCCGTCCCATCTCTCCCCCTTTCTCTCTATATTAACCCCTGTCTCTCCCTCTCTCTCTCTCTCCTCATCACCTCTCTCTCTCTCTGTATCACCCTCTCTCTCTCTCTCCTATCTCCTCTTTCCTCTCTCCTCTCTCTCCTCTCTCTTTCTCTCTCCCCTCATCACCTCTCTCCCCTCTCCCCTCTCTCTGTATCACCCCTCTCTCTCCCCTCACTGTATCACTCCTCTCTCTGTATCACTCCTCTCTCTGTATCACCCCTCTCCTCTCCCTCTCTCTATCACCCCTCT
>NW_026708446.1:0-22500 GCF_902713425.1 Acipenser ruthenus | reverse complement strand
CCCAGGTCTCTCTCCAGACCTCCAGTCCATGGAGCAGATCCGGAGGGTGATGCGCCCCACGGACGTCCCGGATCAGGGCTGCTGTGCGACCTGCTGTGGTCGGACCCCGACAAAGACGTGCAGGGCTGGGGGGAGAACGACAGGGGCGTGTCCTTCACCTTCGGGTCGGAGGTCGTGGCCAAATTCCTGCACAAGCACGACCTCGATCTCATCTGCAGGGCGCACCAGGTAAGAGAGCGAGAATGCACCCTGACACCTGGTGGAGGGAGGCCTGGTACTGCACTCTGCACTAACACACTGACCTCCTAGTGGAGGGAGGCTGGTACTGCGCACTGCAATGATAACACACTGACTCCTAGTGGAGGGAGGCTGGTACTGCACACTGCAATGATAACACACTGACTCCTAGTGGAGGGAGGCTGGTACTGCGCACTGCAATGATAACACACTGACTCCTAGTGGAGGGAGGCTGGTACTGCACACTGCAGTAATAACACACTGACTCCTAGTGGAGGGAGGCTGGTACTGCACACTGCAGTAATAACACACTGACTCCTAGTGGAGGGAGGCTGGTACTGCACACTGCAGTAATAACACACTGACTCCTAGTGGAGGGAGGCTGGTACTGCACTAACACATTGACTCCTAGTGGAGGGAGGCTGGTACTGCACCAGTTTCTCCCCGCGCGGCGTTCCTGACTCTGTGTTGGGTGATTCCAGGTCGTGGAGGACGGCTACGAGTTCTTCGCGAAGAGGCAGCTGGTCACCCTCTTCTCCGCACCCAACTACTGCGGCGAGTTCGACAACGCCGGCGCCATGATGAGCGTGGACGAGACGCTGATGTGCTCCTTCCAGGTGAGGGGGGGGGGGGAATCGCCGCCATCGCTCTGACTCCTAGTGGAGGGAGGCCGGTACTGAACACTGCAATAATAACACACTGACTCCTAGTGGAGGGAGGCTGGTACTGCACTCTGTAGGAGAGCTGGAGCCAAGATGGACAGCCACATGGCTGCAGTTTCCTCACCTCTTCTTCCTGCCCTACCTGGAGCTCATTGAGGGGGAGGGGAAACTGTCTCCATTTTGGATCCATCGTGGAGCTGGCCCCTCTGTGTGACGTATAGGAGAGCTGAGCCAAGATGGCCGACACAGAGCTGCAGTGTCCTCGACGTCTTCTTATTTATTTCTTAGCAGATGCCCTTATCCAGGGTGACTTACAGTTGTTACAAGATATCACATTAGTTTTACGTACAATTACATTATTTTTTACACATTATTTTTACATAGTTACCCATTTATACAGTTGAGCAGGAGGATGATGTGAAATGTAGTTCTGAGAGGGCCAGGCG
Source organism: Acipenser ruthenus (assembly GCF_902713425.1). NCBI lineage: Eukaryota > Metazoa > Chordata > Actinopteri > Acipenseriformes > Acipenseridae > Acipenser > Acipenser ruthenus. Next base: position 21,155 of record NW_026708446.1, on the reverse strand, counting down.
GATGTGAGCAGGAGAATTATGGGAAATGTAGTTCCGAGAGGGCCAGGCGGATGTGAGCAGGAGGATGATGGGAAATGTAGTTTCGAGAGGCCCAGGCGGATGTGAGAAGGAGGATGATGGGAAATGTAGTTCCGAGAGGGCCAGGCGGATGTGAGCAGGAGGATGATGGGAAATGTAGTTCCCGAGAGGTCCAGGCGGGTGGAAGGCAGTGGAAGGCAATTTAAAAAGTTTTTTTTTAAAAAGTGTTTAAAATGTAAAAAAAAATTAAATAAAACAAAAAACACGCCTTAAGCAAACAGTTGTAGCGACACACGAGAACACACAACACAATGAAATAAATATAAGATCCTCCTGTGCCCTTTTAACACAGTCTTCTTATTTAAAATTATTTTGTGTTTTTTATTTCTCTCCAGATTTTGAAACCCGCGGACAAAAACAAGCCAAAGTACGGCGGTCAGTTCAGCGGCTATAACCCGTCGGGCCGGCCGGTCACTCCGCCGCGCAACAGCCCCAAGCCAAAGAAATGAGCGCTGACCGCCACGGGGCCGCGGAGAGGAGAGGAGGCGCAGGCAGGGCGACTTCCTGTTTGAAAATCCACGTTTAAAATCTGCTTCCTGTTCTGATTCCCCCGTTTCCCTTTTTAAATGGATTCCAGCACAGCGTCGTCAAACTGAACAGACAGACAGACAGACAGACAGTCAGACAGACAGACAGAGCCCCACAATCCTGTTCAGTTTGACGCTACAATATAATCCCTTCTTCTTGGGGTCTGTGTTAGTTTACTACATTCTGAAAAGAGTTTAGTTTCATTAAAGCTGCAGACAGACAGACAGACAGACAGACAGACAGAGCCCCACAATCCTGTTCAGTTTGATGCTACAATATAATCCCTTCTTCTTGGGGTCTGTGTTAGTTTACTACATTCTGAAAAGAGTTTAGTTTCATTAAAGCTGCAGACAGACAGACAGACAGACAGAGCCCCACAATCCTGTTCAGTTTGACGCTACAATATAATCCCTTCTTCTTGGGGTCTGTGTTAGTTTACTACATTCTGAAAAGAGTTTAGTTTCATTAAAGCTGCAGACAGACAGACAGACAGACAGACAGAGCCCCACAATCCTGTTCAGTTTGACGCTACAATATAATCCCTTCTTCTTGGGGTCTGTGTTAGTTTACTACATTCTGAAAAGAGTTTAGTTTCATTAAAGCTGCAGACAGACAGACAGACAGACAGAGCGAGCCCCACGCTGTGCTGGAATCGATTTAAAAAAGGGAAACTGGGTGGGGGGGGGGGGGGGGGGATTTGAACTGGGAGCAGATTTTCTTTAAAAAAAAGGAATTTGGAAATTGATTTTTAAACAGGAACGGACTCTCCCCCAACCCTGGCCAGATAAACCCAGGCTGGATCTGCAGCACGGAAATAAGACTCTCTCTCTCTCTCTCTCTCTCTCTCTCTCTCTCTCCTCTCTCCTCTCTCCTCTCTCTCTCTCTCTCTCTCTCTCTCTCTCTCTGTGTGTCTGAAGAACTGTCTCCTAGGTCTGTCTCCTCACTCGATGTCCACACTGTGTGTCCTCTGGTCCTGGTTTCTGTTTTTTGAAAGCGTTGCCCTGCGTGTGCAGCCCAGCCAGGCTGTGCCCAGCACACAGCGGGCAATGCCAGCGCACTAGATCACAGCTTTATATAGACACCATGTTGGGTAGCTGCTGTGGTTCTGCGCAGGGTTTTGTATCTGTGTTGCACAGCGCGGTCCTGCCAGCATCCCCAGCACCTACCTGATGTAAATGATAATTTTTTGTAGCGTATTCTGATGCACTTTGGTGGGGTATCTCGTTCTGCAGTCAGTTTTTTTTTTTTTTTTTTTAAAAGGCTGTATTTGCACAATGAATTTTTTGTTTTGGTTTTCAGATCTAGATTTTGCACTGTTAAGAATTTTAATACTCCTTTTGCATTTTCGAATACCAAAAATAAATAAATACATAAATAAATAAAAATTCAGCTTTATGACTCTGGGATCTGTTCGATTTTTCAGTGTTTCGTAGAATCGTTTTTTTTAAGGGAAAGTTTTCAAATGTTTTTCTCTCGTCTGGAGGGAGCCCCCTTTCTCTTAGGGGTGTGAGCGATGGAGGGAGGGAGCAGTTCAGTCTCCATGCCTCAAGCCTGCCCTGGACTGGAGGGAGCACCCTTTCTCTTAGGGGTGTGAGCGATGGAGGGAGGGAGCAGTTCAGTCTCCATGCCTCAAGCCTGCCCTGGACTGGAGGGAGCCCCCTTTCTTTTAGGGGGGTGAGGGAGGGAGGGAGCAGTTCAGTCTCTGTGCCTAAAGCCTGCCTTGGACTGGAGGGAGCCCCCTTTTTTTAAGGGGGTGAGGGAGGGAGGGAGCAGTTCAGTCTCTGTGACTCAAGCCTGCCCTGGACTGGAGGGAGCCCCCTTTCTTTTAGGGGGGTGAGGGAGGGAGGAAGGGAGCAGTTCAGTCTCCGTGCCTCAAGCCTGCCCTGGACTGGAGGGAGCCCCCTTTCTCTTAGGGGGGTGAGGGAGGTGAGGGAGCAGTTCAGTCTCCGTGCCTCAAGCCTGCCCTGGGCTGGAGGGAGCCCCCTTTCTCTTAGGGGGGTGAGGGAGCAGTTCAGTCTCTGTGCCTCAAGCCTGCCCTGGACTGGAGGGAGCACCCTTTCTCTTAGGGGGGTGAGGGAGCAGTTCAGTCTCTGTGCCTCAAGCCTGCCCTGGACTGGAGGGAGCCCCCTTTCTCTTAGGGGGGGGTGAGGGAGGGAGGGAGCAGTTTAATATGTTTTAATAAATTCACATCTGAACGCAAAAAAAGCATTAATATTTGATTCTGAACCTTCTGAAGTGAAACGATAGCATGAGAAGGCGAACGAGTTTTCAAGACAAGTGCGTTGCTCTGCGTGTGTCTCGCTGCTTTCAGACTAGTCAGCAGCTTTATAACGTGGGTCTGTATCTTCTAGATATATATATATAATTTCTCAATTTAAAAAACGTTGGTTACAACTACCTTTTTATCTTGAATCTTTTTTCAATTATCAACTTTTTCACCCCCTTTCATTAGTAAAAGACAATAAAAACAATTGTTATATATACTAAAATGTGTTTGAATGTGATTGTGTTGTGAATTATTTTTATAAATACACTAGGGATTGCTGACTAGCAGCTAGACTAGCACAGTGTTTGATTGACTATAGCAGCTAGACTAGAGCACAGTGTTTGATTGAGTATAGCAGCTAGACTAGAGCACAGTGTTTGATTGACTATAGCAGCTAGACTAGAGCAGTGTTTGATTGACTATAGCAGCTAGACTAGAGCACAGTGTTTGATTGCTGACTATAGCAGCTAGACTAGAGCACAGCGTTTGACTATAGCAGCTAGACTAGAGCACAGTGTTTGATTGACTATAGCAGCTAGACTAGAGCACAGTGTTTGATTGACTATAGCAGCTAGACTAGAGCACAGTGTATGATTGACTATAGGAGCTAGACTAGAGCACAGTGTTTGATTGACTATAGCAGCTAGACTAGAGCACAGTGTTTGATTGACTATAGCAGCTAGACTAGAGCACAGTGTTTGATTGACTATAGCAGCTAGACTAGAGCAGTGTTTGATTGACTATAGCAGCTAGACTAGAGCACAGTGTTTGATTGACTATAGCAGCTAGACTAGAGCAGTGTTTGATTGACTATAGCAGCTAGACTAGAGCACAGTGATTGACTATAGCAGCTAGACTAGAGCACAGTGTTTGATTGACTATAGCAGCTAGACTAGAGCACAGTGTTTGATTGCTGACTATAGCAGCTAGACTAGAGCACAGTGTTTGATTGACTATAGCAGCTAGACTAGAGCACAGTGATTGATTGACTATAGCAGCTAGACTAGAGCAGTGTTTGATTGCTGACTATAGCAGCTAGACTAGAGTACAGTGTTTGATTGCTGACTATAGCAGCTAGACTAGAGCACAGTGTTTGATTGACTATAGCAGCTAGACTAGAGCACAGTGTTTGATTGACTATAGCAGCTAGACTGGAGCACAGTGTTTGATTGACTATAGCAGCTAGACTAGAGCACAGTCTTTGATTGACTACAGCAGCTAGACTAGAGCACAGTGTTTGATTGCTGACTATAGCAGCTAGACTAGAGCACAGTGTTTGATTGACTATAGCAGCTAGACTAGAGCACAGTGTTTGATTGCTGACTATAGCAGCTAGACTAGAGCACAGTGTTTGATTGACTATAGCAGCTAGACTAGAGCACAGTGTTTGATTGACTATAGCAGCTAGACTAGAGCACAGTGTTTGATTGACTATAGCAGCTAGACTAGAGCACAGTGTTTGATTGACTATAGCAGCTAGACTAGAGCACAGTGTTTGATTGCTGACTATAGCAGCTAGACTAGAGCACAGTGTTTGATTGACTATAGCAGCTAGACTAGAGCACAGTGTTTGATTGACTATAGCAGCTAGACTAGAGCACAGTGTTTGATTGACTATAGCAGCTAGACTAGAGCACAATGTTTGATTGACTATAGCAGCTAGACTAGAGCACAGTGTTTGATTGACTATAGCAGCTAGACTAGAGCACAGTGTTTGATTGACTATAGCAGCTAGACTAGAGCACAGTGTTTGATTGACTATAGCAGCTAGACTAGAGCAGTGTTTGATTGACTATAGCAGCTAGACTAGAGCAGTGTTTGATTGACTATAGCAGCTAGACTAGAGCACAGTGTTTGATTGACTATAGCAGCTAGACTAGAGCACAGTGTTTGACTATAGCAGCTAGACTAGAGCACAGTGTTTGATTGCTGACTATAGCAGCTGGACTAGAGCACAGTGTTTGATTGACTATAGCAGCTAGACTAGAGCGCAGTGTTTGATTGACTATAGCAGCTAGACTAGAGCACAGTGTTTGATTGACTATAGCAGCTAGACTAGAGCACAGTGTTTGATTGCTGACTATAGCAGCTAGACTAGAGCACAGTGTTTGATTGACTATAGCAGCTAGACTAGAGCACAGTGATTGATTGACTATAGCAGCTAGACTAGAGCAGTGTTTGATTGCTGACTATAGCAGCTAGACTAGAGCAGTGTTTGATTGCTGACTATAGCAGCTAGACTAGAGCACAGTGTTTGATTGACTATAGCAGCTAGACTAGAGCACAGTGTTTGATTGACTATAGCAGCTAGACTAGAGCACAGTGTTTGATTGACTATAGCAGCTAGACTAGAGCACAGTGTTTGATTGACTATAGCAGCTAGACTAGAGCACAGTGTTTGATTGCTGACTATAGCAGCTAGACTAGAGCAGTGTTTGATTGCTGACTATAGCAGCTAGACTAGAGCACAGTGTTTGATTGACTATAGCAGCTAGACTAGAGCACAGTGTTTGATTGACTATAGCAGCTAGACTAGAGCACAGTGTTTGATTGACTATAGCAGCTAGACTAGAGCACAGTGTTTGATTGACTATAGCAGCTAGACTAGAGCACAGTGTTTGATTGACTATAGCAGCTAGACTAGAGCAGTGTTTGATTGACTATAGCAGCTAGACTAGAGCAGTGTTTGATTGACTATAGCAGCTAGACTAGAGCACAGTGTTTGATTGACTATAGCAGCTAGACTAGAGCACAGTGTTTGATTGACTATAGCAGCTAGACTGGAGCACAGTGTTTGATTGACTATAGCAGCTAGACTAGAGCACAGTGTTTGATTGACTATAGCAGCTAGACTAGAGCACAGTGTTTGATTGACTATAGCAGCTAGACTAGAGCACAGTGTTTGATTGACTATAGCAGCTAGACTAGAGCACAATGTTTGATTGACTATAGCAGCTAGACTAGAGCACAGTGTTTGATTGACTATAGCAGCTAGACTAGAGCACAGTGTTTGATTGACTATAGCAGCTAGACTAGAGCACAGTGTTTGATTGACTATAGCAGCTAGACTAGAGCACAGTGTTTGATTGACTATAGCAGCTAGACTAGAGCACAGTGTTTGATTGACTATAGCAGCTAGACTAGAGCACAGTGTTTGATTGACTATAGCAGCTAGACTAGAGCACAGTGTTTGATTGACTATAGCAGCTAGACTAGAGCACAATGTTTGATTGACTATAGCAGCTAGACTAGAGCACAGTGTTTGATTGGCTATAGCAGCTAGACTAGAGCACAGTGTTTGATTGACTATAGCAGCTAGACTAGAGCAGTGTTTGATTGACTATAGCAGCTAGACTAGAGCACAGTGTTTGATTGACTATAGCAGCTAGACTAGAGCACAGTGTTTGATTGACTATAGCAGCTAGACTGGAGCACAGTGTTTGATTGACTATAGCAGCTAGACTAGAGCACAGTCTTTGATTGACTATAGCAGCTAGACTAGAGCAGTGTTTGATTGACTATAGCAGCTAGACTAGAGCACAGTGTTTGATTGACTATAGCAGCTAGACTAGAGCACAGTGTTTGACTATAGCAGCTAGACTAGAGCACAGTGTTTGATTGCTGACTATAGCAGCTAGACTAGAGCAGTGTTTGATTGACTATAGCAGCTAGACTAGAGCAGTGTTTGACTGACTATAGCAGCTAGACTAGAGCACAGTGTTTGACTGACTATAGCAGCTAGACTAGAGCACAGTGTTTGATTGACTATAGCAGCTAGACTAGAGCACAGTGTTTGACTGACGATAGCAGCTAGACTAGAGCACAGTGTTTGATTGACTATAGCAGCTAGACTAGAGCACAGGGTTTGATTGCTGACTATAGCAGCTAGACTAGAGCACAGTGTTTGACTGACTATAGCAGCTAGACTAGAGCACAGTGTTTGATTGACTATAGCAGCTAGACTAGAGCACAGTGTTTGATTGACTATAGCAGCTAGACTAGAGCACAGTGTTTGACTATAGCAGCTAGACTAGAGCAGTGTTTGATTGACTATAGCAGCTAGACTAGAGCACAGTGTTTGACTGACTATAGCAGCTAGACTAGAGCACAGTGTTTGATTGACTTGCAGCTAGACTAGAGCACAGTGTTTGACTGACTATAGCAGCTAGACTAGAGCACAGTGTTTGATTGACTATAGCAGCTAGACTAGAGCACAGTGTTTGATTGCTGACTATAGCAGCTAGACTAGAGCACAGTGTTTGATTGACTATAGCAGCTAGACTAGAGCACAGTGTTTGATTGACTATAGCAGCTAGACTAGAGCACAGTGTTTGATTGACTATAGCAGCTAGACTAGAGCACAGTGTTTGATTGACTATAGCAGCTAGACTAGAGCACAGTGTTTGACTGGACATGTTAATTATAGACACAGATTAAAACACACGTCTTTTTCAGGTTGTGAAAAAAAAAATCTCACTTTTATTCAATAAAGTTGTTTTTTTTTGTACCAGCAAAACATAAAATAACTGTAATCCTGGATCGTAACAGTAGCTGAGAATTCAAACTTGGTGTAACAGCCAGTCCAAAATAGTGAAGAAGCTTCTGAATTCGATTTTTTTTGCTCTCCTCCCCTTTACCTTTCCATGAGGTTTACATTCATTCCAAGCACTTAATAATAATAATAATAATATTACTATTACTATTATTATTATTATTATTATTGCAGTCACAGAGACTAGATCAGCCAGTCTGTATAGAAGTGAGAGCTGGCGCCATCTAGAGTCAAGTTTAGCTGGCAAAACACTTTTTTATAGAAGACGGTCTAGCCCGTGTTCCGCGTGTCTGCGGCAGCGCAGCTAGAACTGAAGAGCAGCTCCTGAACTCGCAGTCAAAGCAACACAGACTGAGCAAAAACAATGTAATACAGCCCAGCCCAGCGCATTGCAGTTAAAGAACTACAGCTCCCAGCATCCCTCACCATTGCCGCGGGTGCAGAGGCATGCTGGGAGCTGTAGTCCTAGCCAGGGCTGTACCGATTCACAATACAATAACTACGGCAGCGCAGCTAGAACTGAAGAGCAGCTCCTGAACTCACAGTCAAAGCAACACAGACTGAGCAAAAACAATGTAATACAGCCCAGCCCAGCGCATTGCAGTTAAAGAACTACAGCTCCCAGCATCCCTCACCATTGCCGCGGGTGCAGAGGCATGCTGGGAGCTGTAGTCCTAGCCAGGGCTGTACCAATTCGTCTGCTAAGAAATAAATAATAATAATGTCTCTCTTGATTTGTGAGTTCTTTGCCTTTCCCCATGGTGATGGATGACAAATGGATTTCATATGCGTGTTACCGCATTTTTATACCCCAGTGAAACAGGAAGCCGTGGAACGCCACAACACAGTTCCTTAAGACTATATATAAATTTTAAATTCTCACCCGATTGTCTGAGCACTATAGTGTTAGGAGTTCATGCAGTGTGTTGTTTTTTTTTTAAATTTGTAGTAAAGTTAACCTTTTTAAAATGCATGTAAACTTTAAACTCTTAAGAAACACAATAAGAGGCGAGAGAATGGATTTTAAAGATGGTCAGCGCTCCTTTAAAGGAAGGGGCCGGTGATCATGTTAATAAAGCTAGTAAGAGGTGAGAGAATGGATTTTAAAGATGGTCAGCGCTCCTTTAAAGGGAGGGGCCGGTGATCATGTTAATAAAGCTAATAAGAGGTGAGAGAATGGATTTTAAAGCTGGTCAGCGCTCCTTTAAAGGGAGGGGCCGGTGATCATGTTAATAAAGCTAATAAGAGGTGAGAGAATGGATTTTAAAGATGGTCAGCGCTCCTTTAAAGGGAGGGGCCGGTGATCCTGTTAATAAAGCTAATAAGAGGTGAGAGAATGGATTTTAAAGATGGTCAGCGCTCCTTTAAAGGGAGGGGCCGGTGATCATGTTAATAAAGCTAATAAGAGGTGAGACATTTAAAAACCATTATATATAAAGCCTTGGTATGTTACAATGTTTAATTATCTTCCTTTGAGATTCTTTTCCCCTGGCTGTTGACTTTCCTGTTCAGTTCAGCCACCCTCTGCTCCAGTCCTTCCAGTCTGGCTGCACTGGTTTCCCCCGGGCTGCCCCTGAACCCTCCCAGTAGCACGGCCAGTAAAACCAGTCCCAGGACCAGCGCCCCCCGCTGGTAGCTGTCCTCGACGCGGCGCAGGATGAGGAGGAAGGCGCCAGAGAAAGCGGCGAGCTTGATGAGCCACAGGACCCGCCTCACCACGCAGCCCACCAATCCCAGCGCCAGGGAGAGCAGCCAGTACACAATCAGAGCGGCCAGGGTCCAGAGCAGCACTGTGGCAACCTCCTGCTGGGTGAACTGCAAGCGGGATAGCGAGTGACGGTCTGAGAGGGAGAGGGGGTGGAGGAGGGGAGAGGGAGGGGTGGAGGAGGAGGGGAGAGGGAGGGGTGGAGGAGGGGAGGGAGAGGGAGAGAGGAGGGGAGGGAGAGGGAGAGGGAGAGAGGAGAGGGAGAGAGGGAGGGAGAGGGAGAGAGGGGGGGAGGGGGAGGAAGGAGGGGAGGGGGGAGGAAGGAGGGGGAGGAGGGGGAGGGGGAGGAAGGAGAGAGGGGGGAGGGAGGGGGAGACAGACAGACGGAGAGAGAGAGAGGAGAGAGACAGATAGGGAGAGACAGACAGGCGGAGGGAGAGAGAGACAGACAGAGGAGGAGGGGAAGAGAGGGAGGGGAAGAGAGGGAGGGGGGAGAGGGAGGGAGAGGGAGAGGGAGAGGGAGGGAGAGGGGAGAGGGAGGGGGAGAGGGAGGGGGAGGGGGGGGGGAGAGAGGGAGAGGGAGAGGGAGAGGGGGAGGGAGGGGGGAGAGGGAGGGAGGGGGGGGGAGGGGGGGGGGGAGAGGGAGAGAGAGAGTGTTATAGGAGACAAACTGAATAACTTTAGCGAGTTTCATCACAATCAGACAAGCGCTTCCCTAGATGTGTGAATGTGTAAGAGTGACAGACAGACAGAGAGACAGACAGACAGACAGACAGACAGACAGCTTCCACACTCCCCCAGATTCTGATCCTCTCAATAACCTGTGAGCTCAAGAAGGTCCTGAGCGAATTTTACTGCTACCAGCTTGATCAGCCCCAGTGTGTCTAGCTAACAAGCTCAGGTGTGTCTGATTATTAAACTCCCAGTGAAACCAGGACCGGATCACACTGCTGTGGAACGGGAGTCTGGTTCCCAGCCCCTGAATCGAAATAAATGCGTTCACTCACCCTCGACCCCCAGCGCCGCGAGGAATTCACTGATGAGTTTCACGAGAACATTGAGTCCCGTTGCGAGTCCCTCAGAAACGGTCAAACCAGCGTTCTGCAAATACTGAATGAAAAACAATTCTGTTAGTCTAGTGTTAAAACTCTACAATGCATTAGTAAGACCTCACCTAGAATATTGTGTTCAGTTCTGGTCACCTCGTTACAAAAAAGGATATTGCTGCTCTAGAAAGAGTACAAAGAAGAGCGACCAGAATTATCCCGGGTTTAAATGGCATGTCGTATGCAGACAGGCTAAAAGAATTGAATCTATTCAGTCTTGAACAAAGAAGACTACGCGGTGATCTGATTCAAACATTCAAAATCCTAAAAGGTGTAGACAATGTCGACCCAGGGGACCTGAAAAAAGAAACAAGGACCAGGGGAATGGAGATTAGATAAAGGGGCATTCAGAACAGAAAATAGCAGGCACTTTTTTACACAGAGAATCGTGAGGGTCTGGAACCAACTCCCCAGTAATGTTGTTGAAGCTGACACACTGGGATCCTTCAAGAAGCTGCTTGATGAGATTCTGGGATCAATAAACTACTAACAACCAAACAAGCAAGATGGGCCAAATATGGCTCCGGTTCCGCGGGTGGAGACCCCTGCTGGAGGCGATGGGAGGTGCGCGCCGGCCTCTTCAGAGAGTCGCTGTGCACTCACCGGCTGCTGTTCTCAATCAGAGAGAGAGAGACACACTGAAGAAGCACGACCCGACCTCAATGAGAGGACAACTATTTATTTAAACAGCTGAGACACTTGAAAACTATCCAGCTTCAGCAGCTGTCAGCTTTGAAGGGGCCCTGCCCTGGGGGGGAGAGAGAGAGAGAGAGGTGAAAGAGGGGGGGAGAGAGAGAGAAGTGAAAGAGGGGGGAGAGAAAGAAGTGAAAGAGAGGGGAGAGAGACCTCCCGATAAGAACAGCCGGAGACCCGGAGGGAGGGAGAGGAGGAGGAGAAGGGGGAGAGGGGGAGGAGAGGAGAAGGGGGAGAGGGGGAGGAGAAGAGAGAGGGCGTGCTTCTGCTATTAAAATGGAGAGATATACAATATATAATCCCTTCTTGTCTGTTAGTTTACTAAGTTCTTCCAGAGTTTAGTTTCATTAAAGCTGCAGACAGACAGACAGACAGACAGACAGGCAGACAGACAGACAGACAGAGCCCCACAATCCTGTTCCGTTTGACGCTACAATATAATCCCTTCTTCTTGGGGTCTGTGTTAGTTTACTACATTCTGAAAAGAGTTTAGTTTCATTAAAGCTGCAGACAGACAGACAGACAGACAGACAGACAGAGCCCCACAATCCTGTTCAGTTTGACGCTACAATATAATCCCTTCTTCTTGGGGTCTGTGTTAGTTTACTACATTCTGAAAAGAGTTTAGTTTCATTAAAGCTGCAGACAGACAGACAGACAGACAGACAGACAGACAGACAGACAGACAGAGCCCCACAATCCTGTTCAGTTTGACGCTACAATATAATCCCTTCTTCTTGGGGTCTGTGTTAGTTTACTACATTCTGAAAAGAGTTTAGTTTCATTAAAGCTGCAGACAGACAGACAGACAGACAGACAGACAGAGCCCCACAATCCTGTTCAGTTTGACGCTACAATATAATCCCTTCTTCTTGGGGTCTGTGTTAGTTTACTACGTTCTGAAGAGAGTTTAGCTTCATTAAAGCTGCAGACAGACAGACAGACAGACAGACAGACAGACAGACAGAGCCCCACAATCCTGTTCAGTTTGACGCTACAATATAATCCCTTCTTCTTGGGGTCTGTGTTAGTTTACTACGTTCTGAAGAGAGTTTAGCTTCATTAAAGCTGCAGACAGACAGACAGACAGACAGACAGACAGACAGACAGACAGAGCCCCACAATCCTGTTCAGTTTGACGCTACAATATAATCCCTTCTTCTTGGGGTCTGTGTTAGTTTACTACATTCTGAAAAGAGTTTAGCTTCATTAAAGCTGCAGACAGACAGACAGACAGACAGACAGACAGAGCCCCACAATCCTGTTCAGTTTGACGCTACAATATAATCCCTTCTTCTTGGGGTCTGTGTTAGTTTACTACATTCTGAAAAGAGTTTAGTTTCATTAAAGCTGCAGACAGACAGACAGACAGACAGACAGACAGACAGACAGAGCCCCACAATCCTGTTCAGTTTGACGCTACAATATAATCCCTTCTTCTTGGGGTCTGTGTTAGTTTACTACATTCTGAAAAGAGTTTAGTTTCATTAAAGCTGCAGACAGACAGACAGACAGACAGACAGACAGACAGAGCCCCACAATCCTGTTCAGTTTGATGCTACAACAGTAACGATTTGTAATTATTCCTATAATAAATAAATATGTTTGGGGGGAATAAAAGACCAGCTTACCCCCAGCGAGGTGTCCACGACTTCTCGCCCGACCAAGGAGTCCACGCTGCGGCGTGCTTCAGCCAAATTCTCGGAGACGAACAGCCGAACCGTGGCGAGGGACCCGGGCTTCTTCGGTTCTCGGACGGGTTCCGAAGTGAAATAAAAACCCGAACTCGGAGCGGCTAATAAAATTACAAACAGACCCAGCAACATGACGCTGGAAAACGTGACGAGTTTTTGGCCGGATTTGAGCGAGGCTGCCGCGGCAAACATGGCTGTGTTACTGATAGGTCGTGTTTTACAACAAACCGCTAAAATAAATATAATTTAAAACAGCAGAGGCGTGTTTTAAATAGAATATATATATATATATATATATATATATATATATATATATATATATATATATATATATATATATATATATATTAAAAGCTATGCAAGTAACTTTTAAAAACTCGTTTGTAGCGCGCGAGTAGAAAGTATTTATTTATAAACGTTTTTTTTTTTTTTTATCAATATCGTAACTTGGTTATCAAGCTAAATTTACCACAAAAAGTATAACACATGTAAATTTGGCTGGACGTATTTTAAATTAGAACAATTTCGCACGACCTTAAAACACATGGACTCCCAAAATACCCTGTATCTTAAAAAAAAAAAAACTAATAAACTTATTTTTGTGTTTTCAACTGGACGAAATAGAGCAACGGCCGCTGATCTGGTGCCCTAAACTTCACTATATTTTGGATTTCTATATTATGACAGAGAGAGATCGACGTTGCGTTTGCAAACTGACTCACACACCCCAGCCTCACTCTGAAAAGACAGAACCGGTTTTTCACGCCGTCAAACTGGGCATGTGTTTAAATGCAAGACGATCCGATTCCTTTATTCATTTTAAAAGGGAGGGAGGAGGGCTGGCCCGAGTGCATCTTGGGGGTTTGAAAAAACCTTTAAAGTCCTGATCGAGGCGTCAGAAACGCGTGTCCGGTGCAATATTATTATAGAACAGGGCATCCTCCCCCAGGGAAGCCCGCACCGGAGGGTTTCGGTTACACGCACTGGGATTTTGTTACCGTGGCATCGAAAAGACACGAAGCGCTTTCCCTGTTTGTTTTCAAACGCAGTTTCCCTTGATAGAAGTGTCTTAACGACGGGAAGACGTCTGTCTGTCTGTCTGTCTGTCTGTCTGTCTGTCTATCTGTCTGTCTATCTATCTGTCTATCTCTCTGTCTGTCTGTCTGCCTGTCTATCTATCTATCTATCTATCTATCTATCTATCTATCTATCTATCTATCTGTCTGTCTGTCTGTCTGTCTATCTATCTATCTGTCTGTCTGTGTCTGTCTGTCTGTCTGTCTATCTATCTATCTATCTGTCTGTCTGTGTCTGTCTGTCTGTCTGTCTGTCTGTCTGTCTATCTATCTATCTGCCTGTCTGTCTGTCTGTCTGTCTCTCTGTCTGTCTATCTATCTATCTATCTATCTATCTGTCTGTCTGTCTGTCTGTCTATCTATCTATCTGTCTGTCTGTCTGTGTCTGTCTGTCTGTCTATCTATCTATCTATCTGTCTGTCTGTGTCTGTTTGTCTGTCTATCTGTCTGTCTCTCTATCTATCTATCTATCTATCTGTCTGTCTGTCTGTCTGTCTCTCTATCTATCTGTCTGTCTCTCTATCTATCTGTCTATCTGTCTGTCTATCTATCTATCTATCTATCTATCTATCTATCTATCTATCTGTCTGTCTCTCTCTCTATCTATCTGTCTGTCTGTGTCTGTCTGTCTGTCTGTCTGTCTATCTGTGTCTGTTTGTCTGTCTATCTGTCTGTCTCTCTATCTATCTATCTGTCTGTCTGTGTCTGTCTGTCTGTCTGTCTGTCTATCTGTGTCTGTTTGTCTATCTATCTGTCTGTCTGTGTCTGTTTGTCTGTCTATCTGTCTGTCTCTCTATCTATCTATCTATCTATCTGTCTGTCTGTCTGTCTGTCTATCTATCTGTCTGTCTCTCTATCTATCTATCTATCTATCTATCTATCTATCTATCTATCTGTCTATCTGTGTCTGTTTGTCTGTCTGTCTGTCTGTCTCTCTATCTGTCTGTCTGTCTCTCTATCTATCTATCTGTCTATCTGTGTCTATCTATCTGTCTGTCTGTCTGTCTGTCTGTCTCTCTATCTGTCTGTCTGTGTCTGTCTGTCTGTCTGTCTCTCTATCTATCTATCTGTCTATCTGTGTCTGTCTGTCTGTCTGTCTATCTATCTATCTATCTATCTATCTGTCTGTCTGTGTCTGTCTGTCTGTCTGTCTGTCTGTCTATCTATCTATCTATCTATCTATCTATCTATCTATCTATCTATCTATCTATTATTATTATTATTATTATTATTATTATTATTATTATTATTATTATTATTATTTATTTCTTAGCAGACGCCCTTATCCAGGGCGACTTACAATCGTAAGCAAATACATTTCAAGTGTTACAATACAAGTAATACAATAAGAGCAAGAAATACAGTAACTTTTGTTCTAGTAAAGTACAAGTTTGACAAACCACAATTCAATAATACAGCAGATAATAGTGATAGTTACATCAGGATGTGATTAAATACAAAGTACTACAGGTATCTATCTGTCTGTCTGTCTGTCTGTCTGTCTGTCTGTCTATGAAGCTGCTTGATGAGATTCTGGGATCAATAAGCTACTAACAACCAAACGAGCAAGATGGGCTGAATGGCCTCCTCTCGTTTGGAAACTTTCTTATGTTCTTAACTCTCTCTCTCTCAATTTTCAATTTCAATTTCAATTTCAAGTGCTTTATTGGCATGACTGATTTTTCACAAGTATTGCCAAAGCAATGATGGGTAAACTCCATCTTTACAATGAACATTTAAAACATGTGTAAATAAAACAAAAACAACACAGGACTTCAAACACATCAGAACAACAATAATAATAATGATACACATTTATACATGTCTTCTATAACATGTATTTATTTATTTTATTTTCCTCCCTGTGTGAGGAGCCTCAGTGTCACTCCCTGTCCTGTGGCAGGCGCTTGTGTCCTGGGCTGCCTCTTCTGTACAGCTTGTCTGCTCTCCGAGGAGGATGGGGAGTTTTTCTGGGTCTGGAAAGTCTGAGAAATCTGTGCAGAGATTTTGTATTTTTGGGAAGAAGGCTTCCCTTATCTTCTTATATTTTGTGCACTGCAGTAAAAAGTGCATCTCTGTCTCGACCTGATTGAGCCGACAGTGAGCACACAGCCTGTCCTCTTTGGGCAGCCATGTCTGCCTGTGTCAGCCCTTCTCCATAAGAACATAAGAACATAAGAAAGTTTACAAACGAGAGGAGGCCATTCAGCCCATCTTGCTCGTTTGGTTGTTAGTAGCTTATTGATCCCAGAATCTCATCAAGCAGCTTCTTGAAGGATCCCAGGGTGTCAGCTTCAACAACATTACTGGGGAGTTGGTTCCAGACCCTCACGATTCTCTGTGTAAAAAAGTGCCTCCTATTTTCTGTTCTGAATGCCCCTTTATCTAATCTCCATTCCCCTGGTCCTTGTTTCTTTTTTCAGGTCCCCTGGGTCGACATTGTCTATACCTTTTAGGATTTTGAATGTTTGAATCAGATCGCCGCGTAGTCTTCTTTGTTCAAGACTGAATAGATTCAATTCTTTTAGCCTGTCTGCATACGACATGCCTTTTAAACCCGGGATAATTCTGGTTGCTCTTCTTTGCACTCTTTCTAGAGCAGCAATATCCTTTTTGTAACGAGGTGACCAGAACTGAACACAATATTCTAGGTGAGGTCTTACTAATGCATTGTAGAGTTTTAACATTACTTCCCTTGATTTAAATTCAACACTTCTCACAATATATCCGAGCATCTTGTTAGCCTTTTTTTATAGCTTCCCCACATTGTCTAGATGAAGACATTTCTGAGTCAACATAAACTCCTAGGTCTTTTTCATAGTTCCCTTCTTCAATTTCACTATCTCCCATGGCCAGGCTGTGCTCACTGAGCCTGTACTTTGTTAAGGTCTGTCTCTGTTTACTGTTTTTCACCCTGGTCAGGTATTCAGCCGGGGCGTAGTGTCTTTTTAGGGCCCGATAGCATCCCAGTTTGCTTTGTGTTTTAGGAGGAGGAGGAGGAGGGAGTGTGGTCCAGTGGTTAAAGAAACGGGCTTGTAACCAAGAGGTCCCCGGTTCAAATCCCACCTCAGCACACTGACTCATTGTGTGACCCTGAGCAAGTCACTTCACCTCCTTGTGCTCCGTCTTTCGGGTGAGACGTAGTTGTAAGTGACTCTGCAGCTGATGCATAGTTCACACACCCTAGTCTCTGTAAGTCGCCTTGGATAAAGGCGTCTGCTAAATAAACTAATGATAAAGTGTGTGTGTCCCAATGACAGCAGTGTGGAGTAGTGGTTAGGGGCTCTGGACTCTTGACCGGAGGGTCGTGGGTTCAATCCCAGGTGGGGGACACTGCTGCTGTACCCTTGAGCAAGGTACTTTACCTAGATTGCTCCAGTAAAAACCCAACTGTATAAATGGGGAATTGTATGTAAAAATAATGTGATATCTTGTAACAATTGTCGCCCTGGATAAGGGCGTCAGCTAAGAAATAAATAATAATAATAATAATAATAATAATAATAATGAATAAGATATTTTTGTTTGTGTTGTGCTATAATTTGGTTGACTCTGATTGTATGTGTTAGAGTGGAGCTGTCCTGAAGCTGGTTGGTGTTAGTGTGTGTTAGTGCAGTGAGCTTCAGGACCAGCTGGCTGAGCGGACTCTTCTCTGGGCTGAGCTCTTGGTATTGCAGGGCTTTATGGTGGTAAGAGTTTATGTAGGGTTACCATGTGGCTCCAGATTAACCGGACGCTTTGAGACAGAACTGGATTTCAAACTTGCCCCTAAATTGAAATAAATGAAGGTGTAAATGAACCATCCTTAGCTACAATTAAGAATGGTAATTAAATACCCGCATGCGCGTCAAATAATTGTATTATACTAAGAATGAATTGCAGCCAGTCGCTAATTTTTTCTGTTTGTTAAAATTCAATCGGCCATATTATTCTGCAAATACAATCGCATCATCATCTCGTTGCTCTATCGATAAATTAGCTATTCGTTCATTAAGATCTGATCAGAAGCAGCTGATCAGTGTGACTTGTTTGCTGCGCCCAAGCAATTCCACCACAGCAGGATTAATCTCAGCAAAGGTGGGGCTCATTTATACGTGAATTACTTTCAATTTAGGGGGGAATTTTGAAATCCCGGTCTGTCTCAAAGCGTCCGGTTAATCTGGAGCCATATGGTAACCCTAAAGTTTATGTTACTATTTTTTAGATGAAGCCAAACTGTAATTGCTCTTTTTGTGGATATTAATCAATAGTGGGTATTGGCCTAATTCAGCCCTGTGTATTACTCGAACCTGTGTCTCTACTGGACTTTTTGTGTCTAATATTTTAACTGAATAAAAGTTTGTATTATTGTTTGTAGGTGTGAGGCGGGGCGCTGGTTGTAATTCTGATTGGTCGGTGGGATCTTGAAAAACCCAATTCTGATTGGAGCGGGAGATGAGAAGCGGCTCCCCGGAGTCCTGGGGTTGTGATTGGTGGCGGCGCTTTTAAAAGGGGCGGGGCGGAGGACCCGAGCGGGTCACGGATTGGCGGAATCGGTCCCGGGGGGCGTGTTCGGAGGACTCAGCCCGGCTAGAGCTGTCCCAGCAGGCAGCGCGGCGGGTTTGCAGCGTGGAGAGAGTGAGATTTTCCGAAACGTTTTTTCAGTCCAAAAATTAATAACGTAAAAACCCGAGAAGTTCATAAAAGTCGATATCGAGCGCTGTGGAAGATGTCTCTGGTCTGCGCGAGTAAGTTTCCTGCGTTTTTTTGTGTATTTATTCTTTTTGAAGGAAGGAAAAGGCGCTTTTTATTTGCATGCAAAATATGAGACTGTTTTTGCACCACATTAATTAGGCCGCATGCGCTGAGCAACGCGTAAAACTTATCAAATAAATTTCAATTATTTATCTATATATAAAACAATACCGTTAAAAGCGATAACTTATCGGTTTGGTGTTTTGTGTGCGTATAAAAATACTGTTTTTAATTTTAAATAAAAATTCTGCAGTCAAATTCCTCCGTCTTCTTTGTGATCATCAAAGCGATGCGATTTATCGTCTTTATTTCCTGGCTCCTGATCATTTCAATAATAATAATAATAATAATAATAATAATAATAATACTAGACTTCATTGAGGGGAGCTCTGAACCCCAGGACTGGGTGCAGCAGCAGCAGCAGCAGCAGCAGGGCTAGTGTGAGTTTGTAACCCTGCTCAAACTCCTGGCTCCTGATCATTTCAATATTAATAATAATAATAATAATAATAATAATAATAATACTAGACTTCATTGAGGGGAGCTCTGAACCCCAGGACTGGGTGCAGCAGCAGCAGCAGCAGGGCTAGTGTGAGTTTGTAACCCTGCTCAAACTCCTGGCTCCTGATCATTTCAATATTAATAATAATAATACTAGACTTCATTGAGGGGAGCTCTGAACCCTAGGACTGGGTGCAGCAGCAGCAGCAGCAGGGCTAGTGTGAGTTTGTAACCCTGCTCAAACTCCTGGCTCCTGATCATTTCAATATTAATAATAATAATAATAATAATAATAATAATAATAATAATAATACTAGACTTCATTGAGGGGAGCTCTGAACCCCAGGACTGGGTGCAGCAGCAGCAGCAGGGCTAGTGTGAGTTTGTAACCCTGCTCAAACTCCTGGCTCCTGATCATTTCAATATTAATAATAATAATAATAATAATAATAATAATAATAATAATAATAATACTAGACTTCATTGAGGGGAGTGTACACTCAAAGTCTTTTTCAGCATCTTCAGTGTAAATTCAATGGCAAACGTTTCCACTAGAAGTCTTTCTCAGCGTCTTCAGTGTAAATTCAACGGCAAACGTTTCCACTAGAAGTCTTTCTCAGTGTCTTCAGTGTGAATTCAATGGCAAACGTTTCCACTAGAAGTCTTTCTCAGCGTCTTAAGTGTAAATTCAATGGCAAACGTTTCCACTAGAAGTCTTTCTCAGCGTCTTCAGTGTAAATTCAATGGCAAACGTTTCCACTAGAAGTCTTTCTCAGGGTCTTCAGTGTAAATTCAATGGCAAACGTTTCCACTAGAAGTCTTTCTCAGCGTCTTCAGTGTAAATTCAATGGCAAACGTTTCCACTGGAAGTCTTTCTCAGCGTCTTCAGTGTAAATTCAATGCGAAACGTTTCCACTAGAAGTCTTGTCTTGTTTCTCTGTATTAAGCCCCGCCTCTCTCTTTGCTGTTGCCCCGCCTCTCTTCCAGTCTCCAATGAGGTTCCGGAACACGCCTGCGTGTCTCCGGTGTCCAATCATGTGTTTGAGCGGCGCTTGATTGAGAAGTACATCGCGGAGAACGGGACCGACCCCACCAACGGACAACCGCTGTCTGAGGAGCAGCTGATAGACATCAAAGGTAATGATTAGACTGGAATTACATTGTAACTGCAGTTTAATATCACTAGACTGGACTGGAATTACATTGTAACTGCAGTTTAATATCACTAGACTGGACTGGAATTACATTGTAACTGCAGTTTAATATCACTAGACTGGACTGGAATTACATTGTAACTGCAGTTTAATATCACTAGACTGGACTGGAATTACATTGTAACTGCAGTTTAATATCACTAGACTGGACTGGAATTACATTGTAACTGCAGTTTAATATCACTAGACTGGACTGGAATTACATTGTAACTGCAGGTTAATATCACTAGACTGGACTGGAATTACATTGTAACTGCAGTTTAATATCACTAGACTGGACTGGAATTACATTGTAACTGCATTTTAATATCACTAGACTGGACTGGACTGGAATTACATTGTAACTGCAGTTTAATATCACTAGACTGGACTGGAATCACATTGTAACTGCAGTTTAATATCACTAGACTGGACTGGACTGGAATTACATTGTAACTGCAGTTTAATATCACTAGACTGGACTGGAATTACATTGTAACTGCAGTTTAATATCACTAGACTGGACTGGAATTACATTGTAACTGCAGTTTAATATCACTAGACTGGACTGGAATCACATTGTAACTGCAGTTTAATATCACTAGACTGGACTGGAATCACATTGTAACTGCAGTTTAATATCACTAGACTGGACTGGACTGGAATTACATTGCAAGGCTGGTAATCAGACTCCTATTGCACAGCAGCGTCACCCAGTCCAGGTTTTACTACCAGCTTGATCAGCCCCAGTGTGTCTAGCTAACAAGCTCAGGTGTGTCTTATTATTAAACTCCCAGTGAAACCAGGACTGGATCACACTGCTGTGCAGCGGGAGTCTTATTTGGAGTTCGTTTTGTTGCTCAGTCTGTGCTGCTTTGACTGTGAGTTCAGGAGCTGCTCTTCAGTTCTAGCTGCGCTGCCATAGTTATTGTATTGTGAATCGCTACAGCCCTGGCTAGGACTACAGCTCCCAGCATGCCTCTGCTCCCGCGGCAATGGTAAAGGATGCTGGGAGCTGTAGTTCTTTAA
>NW_026708445.1:10000-55609 GCF_902713425.1 Acipenser ruthenus | reverse complement strand
CAGGATTGTGGGGCTCTGTCTGTCTGTCTGTCTGTCTGTCTGTCTGTCTGTCTGTCTGTCTGTCTGTCTGTCTGTCTGTCTGTCAATTAAAATCAGCTTCAAACGAAAGCAGCTGAACGATCGCGGCTATTATTATTATTATTATTATTATTGATGGATGTAAAATATCAATACAAATTCAAG
This sequence comes from Acipenser ruthenus, assembly GCF_902713425.1. Classification (NCBI taxonomy): domain Eukaryota; kingdom Metazoa; phylum Chordata; class Actinopteri; order Acipenseriformes; family Acipenseridae; genus Acipenser; species Acipenser ruthenus. The sequence continues at coordinate 55,426 of NW_026708445.1, read as the reverse complement.
TGAGACGTACAGGAGGTGTTCGTCCAATTCTAACAGGGCTGGTAATCAGGCTCCTATTCCACAGCAGTGTGATCCAGTCCAGGTTTTACTACAGCTTGATCAGCCCCAGTGTGTCTCGCTAACAAGCTCAGGTGTGTCTTATTATTAAACTCCCAGTGAAACCAGGACTGGATCACACTGCTGTGCAGCGGAGTCTCATTCCCAGCCCTGTTAGGACGTTTATTAAAGAAGAAAAAAAAACACTTAAACTATAATATTATAATACAGAAATAAGCACGCTTTTAAATAAAAATAATAAAGTCAGTTTACTTAACGGTTCAATATATAAAAACGACGGCAGGTTTGTTTCCAGTCGGGCAAACGTGTTTGTGCACAACCAAACTATGTAAATAAATAGTTGTTAAAATCATTTTTTTTTATTTATTTATAACACGGTTGTAATTGTAGCTTACCTGTTCTTGTTATTTTTAATATTATTACGGCGTTTTATTGCGTTGTTTTCAGTCAAACTCGCCGCTTCCGTCTCAAGAGCGTCGCCTCGCAGTCACGCTGATAATTCCCTTTCCGGTAACATCTGTCAGAGAGGCCGACCTTCCTTCCTTCCTTCCTGTCCCGCCGTCCAGCCAATCACCGCTCCCGGTCGCCAGGGTTGCATTCTGGGAATTGTAGTTTTATTTAACGACGTTGTTTACAAACGCGATTGGTGACGTTTCCTACCCTCCCAAAGACACTACAGCAAAGATGCATATATATATTCATTATATATATAATCTATACTACTTGATCACTGTTTAAGACTTCTGCAGCTCCTTTGCAGCTGTGTGGTCCAGTGGTTAAAAGAAAGGGCTTGTAACCAGGAGGTCCCGGTTCAAATCCCACCTCAGCCACTGACTCACTGTGGGACCCTGAGCAAGTCACTTAACCTCCTTGTGCTCCGTCTTTCGGGTGAGGCGTAGTTGTAAGTGACTCTGCAGCTGATGCATAGTTCACACACCCTAGTCTCTGTAAGTCGCCTTGAATAAAGGCGTCTGCTAAATAAACAAATAATAATACACCTTTTTTGATACAGAAGTGTGTGCTAGACATGGCAGGCGTTTCTATTATTATTTCATGATTTAATGATTTCTGATTACCTCTCTCCTTCTTTCTCTTTCTCTCTCCGCCTAACGTTTTGATATTGAAGGTATTTTTTTTTAAGTGTGTGCTAGATATGTTAGGAGTTTCTATTATAGTTGTCCAGTGATTTGTACTTTCTGTCCATCTCTACGTTGTTTCTCTCCCTCTCTCTCTCTCTCTTATTCTTTCTCACTCATTCTTAATCTGTCTAGCGTTTTTGGTTTGAAAAAGTGTGTGCTAGACACGGCAGGTGTTCCTATTTTTCTGTCCAGCTCGTGTTTTGTGCAGCTACTCATGCTCTCTCTCTCTCTCTTCCTCTCTCTTTCTCTCTCTCCTCTCTCTTTCTCTCTCTCTCCTCTCTCTTCCTCTCTCTTTCTCTCTCTCTCCTCTCTCTCCCCTCTCTCTCTTCCTTTCTCTCTCTCTCCTCTCTCTCTCCCTCTCTTCCTTTCCCTCTCTCTCTCCCCCCCTCTCTCTGTCACTCTCCCCCTTTCTCTCTCTCTCTCCTCTTTCCCCTCACTCTCTTTCTCTCTCTCTCCTCTCTCTCTTCCTTTCTCTCTCTCTCCTCTCTCTCCCCTCTCTCGTCCTTTCCCTCTCTCTCTCCCCCTCTCTCTCTGTCACTCTCCCCCCTTTCTCTCTCCCCCTTTCTCTCTCTCTCTCCTCTTTCCCCCTCTCTCTTTCTCTCTCTCCCCTCTCTCTCTTCCTTTCTCTCTCTCTCCTCTTTCCACCTCTCTCTTCCTTTCTCTCTCTCCCCCTCTCTCTCTGTCACTCTCCCCCCCTTTCTCTCTCCCCCCTCTCTCTCTCTATCTTCCTTTCTCTCTCCCCTTTCTCTCTCTCTCCTCTTTCCACCTCTCTCTTCCTTTCTCTCTCTCCCCCCTCTCTCTCTGTCACTCTCCCCCCTTTCTCTCTCCCCCTCTCTCTCTCTATCTTCCTTTCTCTCTCCCCTTTCTCTCTCTCTCCTCTTTCCACCTCTCTCTTCCTTTCTCTCTCTCCCCCCTCTCTCTCTGTCACTCTCCCCCCTTTCTCTCTCCCCCCTCTCTCTCTCTATCTTCCTTTCTCTCTCCCCTTTCTCTCTCTCTTCTCTTTCCCCCTCTCTCTCTCTGTCACTCTCCTCCCTCTCTCTCTCTCTCCCCCTTTCCCTCTCTCTGTCACTCTCCCTCTCTCTCCCCCCTCTCTCTCTCTGTCACTCTCCCCCTCTCTCTCTCTCTGTCACTCTCCCCCCTCTCTCTCTCCCCCTTTCTCTCTCTCTCTCTCCTCTTTCCCCCTCTCTCTCTCTCCCTCCTCTCTCTCCCCTCTCTCTCTCTTTCTCTCTCTCTCGTTTAGTTATTGCAGTGGGGAAGTCAGTGTGTGCTAGACACGGCAGGTGTTCCTATTTTTCTGTCCAGCCCGTGTTGTCGTGCCGCGGTCTGTACGTCACCGGTGACGCGATGTTGTGGTTTCTAAGACCTTCAGTGAAGACGGAGGGAGACGCAGAGAGAGAGACACGAAATCTCAAACCACTTTCTCTAATATAGAAACCGTCTTAGCAACTGAAAATTATCAATAGACAAATATATACGTTTAAATATTTATATGTATGTTTATATATAGATCTATGTCTAGTTTTATTTGGTGCGCATGCTGTCCATAATAACACACACAATGACGTAATCGCTATCCAAAACAATAGAGTCTGCCCGTTCACTATATTATTATTATTATTATTATTATTATTATTATTATTATTATTAAATATAATATCGAATATGTTATTTTAAATCGTGTTTCTTTTTTCAATATCTCTAATAGAATAACATTATCGTACGTAAATATTTTTACTATTATTTTTATTTCAAATTTTTTTTTTTTTTAATTAATAATGTAATGTTTAATGATATAGATGCCCGGATATAGCATAACAACAGTATATCCTGATCTATAGTGGGTGACGCAAATCGTCTATTAAAATGATACCTAATTTTACATTACAGCCTTGTAGCGGGTAAAACGTGCGCGTTGCAAGAACGTACATATTTTTTTTTTAAAAAATAGACAAATATATACGTTTAAATATTTATATGTATGTTTATATATAGATCTATGTCTAGTTTTATTTGGTGCGCATGCTGTCCATAATAACACACACAATGACGTAATCGCTATCCAAAACAATAGAGTCTGGCCGTTCACTATATTATTATTATTATTATTATTATTATTATTATTATTATTATTATTATTATGGAGAACGGACTGACATCTTTCTCATTTGAAGAAAAAACACGATGCCGTTTCGTCACCTCGACTTGTTTTATTCGTGTTATTACCGCTGTGTAAAAATAAAAATCAATAAAAAAATACATAGGCTGAATAAATAAATAAATAAAAAATAAGTCGTGGCACGTGAGAAAAACAAACAAACAAACAAACAAACAAACAAACAAAAGCTGACGTACGCAAACGGAAGCTCCGCCGCCTGTGAGACCGTCGCTGAGGTGAGTTGGCCGCGCTTTGTGTTCATCTGGACTGAGGCGCTACGGTAAGACCTGGTAATAACACAACACGACGCGATATGAGAGAGAGAGATAGTGATAAATGCTTTACCAGACCTCTCTGTGCTTTACAATGCTTCCCTATGCTTTACCAGACCTCTCTGTGCTTTACAATGCTTCCCTATGCTTTACCAGACCTCTCTGTGCTTTACAATGCTTCCCTATGCTTTACCAGACCTCTCTGTGCTTTACAATGCTTCCCTATGCTTTACCAGACCTCTCTGTGCTTTACAATGCTTCCCTATGCTTTACCACACCTCTCTGTGCTTTACAATGCTTCCCTATGCTTTACCACACCTCTCTGTGCTTTACAATGCTTCCCTATGCTTTACCAGACCTCTCTGTGCTTTACAATGCTTCCCTATGCTTTACCACACCTCTCTGTGCTTTACAATGCTTCCCTATGCTTTACCAGACCTCTCTGTGCTTTACAATGCTTCCCTATGCTTTACCACACCTCTCTGTGCTTTACAATGCTTCCCTATGCTTTACCAGACCTCTCTGTGCTTTACAATGCTTCCCTATGCTTTACCAGACCTCTCTGTGCTTTACAATGCTTCCCTATGCTTTACCACACCTCTCTGTGCTTTACAATGCTTCCCTATGCTTTACCAGACCTCTCTGTGCTTTACAATGCTTCCCTATGCTTTACCACACCTCTCTGTGCTTTACAATGCTTCCCTATGCTTTACCAGACCTCTCTGTGCTTTACAATGCTTCCCTATGCTTTACCAGACCTCTCTGTGCTTTACAATGCTTCCCTATGCTTTACCAGACCTCTCTGTGCTTTACAATGCTTCCCTATGCTTTACCAGACCTCTCTGTGCTTTACAATGCTTCCCTGTGCTTTACCAGACCTCTCTGTGCTTTACAATGCTTCCCTATGCTTTACCAGACCTCTCTGTGCTTTACAATGCTTCCCTATGCTTTACCACACCTCTCTGTGCTTTACAATGCTTCCCTATGCTTTACCAGACCTCTCTGTGCTTTACAATGCTTCCCTATGCTTTACCACACCTCTCTGTGCTTTACAATGCTTCCCTATGCTTTACCAGACCTCTCTGTGCTTTACAATGCTTCCCTATGCTTTACCACACCTCTCTGTGCTTTACAATGCTTCCCTATGCTTTACCAGACCTCTCTGTGCTTTACAATGCTTCCCTATGCTTTACCAAACCAAAACGCTTTTAGTTCAGGGTACCAGCAGCGAAAACAAAAGCACAATAAAGAAAATTAAATAAAAATACAAGATACATCAAGTACATTATTTTTAGAAAGTGTTTAACACGAGCGGCCGTGCTTATCCCTCAGCGCGCCGCGCGTTTTCATTCTGCGTCATATTCCACGTGAATTTACACTTCTGTGTAATAATAATAATAATAATAATAATAATAATAATAATAATAATAATAATAATAATACTCGGTGATTTCGTAGCTGTTCAGTTCTGGCGGGATTCAGCCCACGCTGAGCGGCGAGAATCGGAACCGACCGAGTTAAACAAACCACACTAACAACGTCAATATACACAGCCTGGCGAGGAGAGAGAGAGAGAGAGAGAGAGAGAGAGAGAGAGAGAGAGAGAGAGAGAGAGAGAGAGAGAGAGAGAGAGAGAGAGAGAGAGAGAGAGAGAGAGAGAGAGAGAGAGAGAGAAATGACAAAACGTAGATTTATTTTCAATGATTTATTATTATTATTATTATTATTATTATTATTATTATTATTATTATTATTATAAAATGACGCACTCCGCATATAACACACTGTGTCGCGTGAACGAATTAGCCACAAATCAGACACCCCGGAATGTCTTGAAACTCGCTAGCTGCTTAAAAATAGTTTTTTTTTCTTGTTTGTTTGTTTTGTTTTTTAAGACAATACTAAGACTGAGAGGATGACTTTTTAAATAACCATTAATTAAGTATTGAAATGGTTTAATTAGTCTGATCAGTTATTTGACAGAGAGTCCCGGTTTGGAGGTTTGAAAATCTGATCACGCTACACACTGCTGGAATGACAACAGTAATCCGGTGAATTGACATGTTAAAAAGTCTCTCCTCTGTTTGATCCCTCTCTCTCTCCCTCTATCTGTTTCTCTCTCCTCTGTTTCTTTCTTTCTTTCTCTCTCTCCCCTCTTCCCCCTCTCCTTTTTCTCTTTATCCCTCTCTCCTCTTTCTCTATCTCTCTCTCCCCCTCTCTCCTTTCTTTCTCTTTATCCCTCTCTCCTCTCTCTGTTTCTCTCTTTTTCTGTTTGTCTCCTCTTTGTTTCTTTCTCTGTCTCTCCCCCTTTCCACTCTCTCCTTTTTCTCTTTATCCCTCTCTCCTTTCTCTCTCTATCTCTCTCTCTCTATGTCTCTCCTCTTTTTCTGTTTTCTCTGTCTCCTCTGTTTCTTTCTCTGTCTGTCCCCCTTTCCCCTCTCTCCTTTTTCTCTTTATCCCTCTCTCCTCTCTCTCTCTCTCCCCCTCTCCTTTCTTTCTCTCTTTATCCCTCTCTCTCTCCTCTTTCTCTCTCTCTCAATTCAATTGACTGTGCTTTATTGGCACGACATATTTACAGGTACAGTATTTCCAAAGCTTTTACAAATAAACAAACAGGCAAATAAGAACATAGTTTGAACAACATAAGCATTATTATTATTATTATTATTATTATTATTATTATTATTATTATTATTATTATTATTATTATTATTATCCCGGTCTGGACTGTGTGTTCAGCTGTGCTGTGGTCTCTCTCAGTCTGGACTGTGTGTTCAGCTGTGCTGTGGTCTCTCCCGGTCTGGACTGTGTGTTCAGCTGTGCTGTGGTCTCTCTCAGTCTGGACTGTGTGTTCAGCTGTGCTGTGGTCTCTCTCAGTCTGGACTGTGTGTTCAGCTGTGCTGTGGTCTCTCTCAGTCTGGACTGTGTGTTCAGCTGTGCTGTGGTCTCTCAGTCTGGACTGTGTGTTCAGCTGTGCTGTGGTCTCTCTCTGTCTGGACTGTGTGTTCAGCTGTGCTGTGGTCTCTCTCAGTCTGGACTGTGTGTTCAGCTGTGCTGTGGTCTCTCTCAGTCTGGACTGTGTGTTCAGCTGTGCTGTGGTCTCTCTCAGTCTGGACTGTGTGTTCAGCTGTGCTGTGGTCTCTCTCAGTCTGGACTGTGTGTTCAGCTGTGCTGTGGTCTCTCCCGGTCTGGACTGTGTTCAGCTGTGCTGTGGTCTCTCTCAGTCTGGACTGTGTGTTCAGCTGTGCTGTGGTCTCTCTCAGTCTGGACTGTGTGTTCAGCTGTGCTGTGGTCTCTCAGTCTGGACTGTGTGTTCAGCTGTGCTGTGGTCTCTCTCTGTCTGGACTGTGTGTTCAGCTGTGCTGTGGTCTCTCTCAGTCTGGACTGTGTGTTCAGCTGTGCTGTGGTCTCTCTCAGTCTGGACTGTGTGTTCAGCTGTGCTGTGGTCTCTCTCGGTCTGGACTGTGTGTTCAGCTGTGCTGTGGTCTCTCTCAGTCTGGACTGTGTGTTCAGCTGTGTTGTGGTCTCTCCCAGTCTGGACTGTGTGTTCAGCTGTGCTGTGGTCTCTCTCGGTCTGGACTGTGTGTTCAGCTGTGCTGTGGTCTCTCTCAGTCTGGACTGTGTGTTCAGCTGTGCTGTGGTCTCTCTCAGTCTGGACTGTGTGTTCAGCTGTGCTGTGGTCTCTCTCAGTCTGGACTGTGTGTTCAGCTGTGCTGTGGTCTCTCTCAGTCTGGACTGTGTGTTCAGCTGTGCTGTGGTCTCTCCCAGTCTGGACTGTGTGTTCAGCTGTGCTGTGGTCTCTCCCAGTCTGGACTGTGTGTTCAGCTGTGCTGTGGTCTCTCTCAGTCTGGACTGTGTGTTCAGCTGTGCTGTGGTCTCTCTCAGTCTGGACTGTGTGTTCAGCTGTGCTGTGGTCTCTCTCAGTCTGGACTGTGTGTTCAGCTGTGCTGTGGTCTCTCCCAGTCTGGACTGTGTGTTCAGCTGTGCTGTGGTCTCTCTCAGTCTGGACTGTGTGTTCAGCTGTGCTGTGGTCTCTCTCAGTCTGGACTGTGTGTTCAGCTGTGCTGTGGTCTCTCTCAGTCTGGACTGTGTGTTCAGCTGTGCTGTGGTCTCTCTCAGTCTGGACTGTGTGTTCAGCTGTGCTGTGGTCTCTCCCTGTCTGGACTGTGTGTTCAGCTGTGCTGTGGTCTCTCCCTGTCTGGACTGTGTGTTCAGCTGTGCTGTGGTCTCTCTCAGTCTGGACTGTGTGTTCAGCTGTGCTGTGGTCTCTCCCAGTCTGGACTGTGTGTTCAGCTGTGCTGTGGTCTCTCTCAGTCTGGACTGTGTGTTCAGCTGTGCTGTGGTCTCTCTCAGTCTGGACTGTGTGTTCAGCTGTGCTGTGGTCTCTCCCAGTCTGGACTGTGTGTTCAGCTGTGCTGTGGTCTCTCTCTGTCTGGACTGTGTGTTCAGCTGTGCTGTGGTCTCTCTCAGTCTGGACTGTGTGTTCAGCTGTGCTGTGGTCTCTCTCAGTCTGGACTGTGTGTTCAGCTGTGCTGTGGTCTCTCTCAGTCTGGACTGTGTGTTCAGCTGTGCTGTGGTCTCTCCCGGTCTGGACTGTGTTCAGCTGTGCTGTGGTCTCTCTCAGTCTGGACTGTGTGTTCAGCTGTGCTGTGGTCTCTCTCAGTCTGGACTGTGTGTTCAGCTGTGCTGTGGTCTCTCCCGGTCTGGACTGTGTGTTCAGCTGTGCTGTGGTCTCTCTCAGTCTGGACTGTGTGTTCAGCTGTGCTGTGGTCTCTCCCGGTCTGGACTGTGTTCAGCTGTGCTGTGGTCTCTCTCAGTCTGGACTGTGTGTTCAGCTGTGCTGTGGTCTCTCCCGGTCTGGACTGTGTGTTCAGCTGTGCTGTGGTCTCTCTCAGTCTGGACTGTGTGTTCAGCTGTGCTGTGGTCTCTCTCTGTCTGGACTGTATGTTCAGCTGTGCTGTGGTCTCTCTCAGTCTGGACTGTGTGTTCAGCTGTGCTGTGGTCTCTCTCAGTCTGGACTGTGTGTTCAGCTGTGCTGTGGTCTCTCTCAGTCTGGACTGTGTGTTCAGCTGTGCTGTGGTCTCTCTCAGTCTGGACTGTGTGTTCAGCTGTGCTGTGGTCTCTCTCAGTCTGGACTGTGTGTTCAGCTGTGCTGTGGTCTCTCCCAGTCTGGACTGTGTGTTCAGCTGTGCTGTGGTCTCTCCCAGTCTGGACTGTGTGTTCAGCTGTGCTGTGGTCTCTCTCTGTCTGGACTGTGTGTTCAGCTGTGCTGTGGTCTCTCTCAGTCTGGACTGTGTGTTCAGCTGTGCTGTGGTCTCTCCCGGTCTGGACTGTGTTCAGCTGTGCTGTGGTCTCTCTCAGTCTGGACTGTGTGTTCAGCTGTGCTGTGGTCTCTCTCAGTCTGGACTGTGTGTTCAGCTGTGCTGTGGTCTCTCCCGGTCTGGACTGTGTGTTCAGCTGTGCTGTGGTCTCTCTCAGTCTGGACTGTGTGTTCAGCTGTGCTGTGGTCTCTCCCGGTCTGGACTGTGTTCAGCTGTGCTGTGGTCTCTCTCAGTCTGGACTGTGTGTTCAGCTGTGCTGTGGTCTCTCCCGGTCTGGACTGTGTGTTCAGCTGTGCTGTGGTCTCTCTCAGTCTGGACTGTGTGTTCAGCTGTGCTGTGGTCTCTCTCTGTCTGGACTGTATGTTCAGCTGTGCTGTGGTCTCTCTCAGTCTGGACTGTGTGTTCAGCTGTGCTGTGGTCTCTCTCAGTCTGGACTGTGTGTTCAGCTGTGCTGTGGTCTCTCTCAGTCTGGACTGTGTGTTCAGCTGTGCTGTGGTCTCTCTCAGTCTGGACTGTGTGTTCAGCTGTGCTGTGGTCTCTCTCAGTCTGGACTGTGTGTTCAGCTGTGCTGTGGTCTCTCCCAGTCTGGACTGTGTGTTCAGCTGTGCTGTGGTCTCTCCCGGTCTGGACTGTGTTCAGCTGTGCTGTGGTCTCTCTCAGTCTGGACTGTGTGTTCAGCTGTGCTGTGGTCTCTCTCAGTCTGGACTGTGTGTTCAGCTGTGCTGTGGTCTCTCAGTCTGGACTGTGTGTTCAGCTGTGCTGTGGTCTCTCTCTGTCTGGACTGTGTGTTCAGCTGTGCTGTGGTCTCTCTCAGTCTGGACTGTGTGTTCAGCTGTGCTGTGGTCTCTCTCAGTCTGGACTGTGTGTTCAGCTGTGCTGTGGTCTCTCTCGGTCTGGACTGTGTGTTCAGCTGTGCTGTGGTCTCTCTCTGTCTGGACTGTGTGTTCAGCTGTGCTGTGGTCTCTCAGTCTGGACTGTGTGTTCAGCTGTGCTGTGGTCTCTCAGTCTGGACTGTGTGTTCAGCTGTGCTGTGGTCTCTCTCAGTCTGGACTGTGTGTTCAGCTGTGCTGTGGTCTCTCTCTGTCTGGACTGTGTGTTCAGCTGTGCTGTGGTCTCTCCCAGTCTGGACTGTGTGTTCAGCTGTGCTGTGGTCTCTCTCAGTCTGGACTGTGTGTTCAGCTGTGCTGTGGTCTCTCCCGGTCTGGACTGTGTGTTCAGCTGTGCTGTGGTCTCTCTCAGTCTGGACTGTGTGTTCAGCTGTGCTGTGGTCTCTCTCAGTCTGGACTGTGTGTTCAGCTGTGCTGTGGTCTCTCTCAGTCTGGACTGTGTGTTCAGCTGTGCTGTGGTCTCTCTCAGTCTGGACTGTGTGTTCAGCTGTGCTGTGGTCTCTCTCAGTCTGGACTGTGTGTTCAGCTGTGCTGTGGTCTCTCCCAGTCTGGACTGTGTGTTCAGCTGTGGGAGGTCGGGGAGCGGTCTGGTGAGCCGGGACATGTCTCTGACCTGTGTGTCTCTGGTGCTGTTCTGTCTCCATGTCTCCTGATCCTCTTCGCCCGCTGCTGCTGCTGCTGCTGCGCTTCTCTGGGTTTCCATGCTTGTCTGTGACGACTGATTGTGTTCACTGAGCCTGTACACTGTACTCTCTCTCCCCTCCCTCTCCTCTCCCTCTCTCTCTCCATTTCTCTTCTCCCCTCTCCTCTTCTCTCCTCTCCTCTCCCTCTCTCTCTCCATTTCTCTTCTCCCCTCTCCTCTTCTCTCCCCTCCCTCTCCTCTCCCTCTCTCTCTCCATTTCTCTTCTCCCCTCTCCTCTTCTCTCCTCTCTCCTCTCCTCTCCCTCTCTCTCTCCATTTCTCTTCTCCCCTCCTCTTTCTTTCTCTTTTTCATTCTTTTTCTTTCTAAACCACTGTTTCTCTTTTTCTCTCTTTTCTTTCTCTCTCTCCTCTCCTCTCTCCCTTCATCTCCTCTCTCCCTTCATCTCCTCTCCCCTGTTTCTCTTTCTTTCTCTTTTTCTCTCTCAACCACTGTTTCTCTCTTTCTTTTCTTTCTTTCTTTCTCTCCGCTCCCCTCTCCTCTTTCTCTCCCTCTTCCCCCGTTTCTCTCTTTCTCTTTCTTTCTCCCTCTCTCTCACTCTCTCCTTTCTGTTTCTCTCCTCTCCTCTCTCTTTCTTTCTCTCTCCCCCCTCTCCTCTCCCCTCTCCTCTCCCCATCTCCTCTCCCCCTCCCTGCCACCCTCTCTCTGTCTCTCCTCCTCTCTTCTCTCCCCCTCTCCTCTCCTCTCCCTCTCTCTCTCCTTTCTTTTTCTTTCTCTCTCCTCTCTCTTTCTTTCTCTCCTCTCCCCCTCTCCTCTCCTCTCTCCCCTCTCTCTCTTCTCTAGGTGTGTAGAGCCGGGGGTTGGGGGTTCCCTCCCCCCTGCTCCTCAGATTCCGTCACCACGGCGACTACTTTCGGGACACTTCTAGGGACTTGCTTTTCATGTCAGCGGCTGTGCGGTGTGTGCACCGCGCCCCAAACCCCGCAGCCCCCCCCCGCCAACCCCCCCGACCCCGACCGCGATCGCACCCGTCGACACCCAGCCGGCGTCCTCGGCAGCGCTCGTCACGCTGCCCACGGCAACCAGCGCCGCAGCGGCTGCCATGGCGGTGCTAACCTCAGCAACAGCAGCAGCGCCGCAGCGCCCTCTGGCGGCTCGTTGGTGGAACAGCAGGGCTCCTCCAGCCAGCACAGCAACCGGACTTTCCGGTCGTATCTGCCGGCTGGTGTTCGGACCTACAGCTGCGTGCACTGCCGGGCACACTTAGCTGACCACCAGCACCTCATTTCAAAGGTACGTTTAACATCACTGGACTGGACTGGACTGGAATTACATTGTAACTGCAGTTTAATATCACTAGACTGGACTGGAATTACATTGTAACTGCAGTTTAATATCACTAGACTGGACTGGAATTACATTGTAACTGCAGTTTAATATCACTAGACTGGACTGGAATTACATTGTAACTGCAGTTTAATATCACTAGACTGGACTGGAATTACATTGTAACTGCAGTTTAATATCACTAGACTGGACTGGAATTACATTGTAACTGCAGTTTAATATCACTAGACTGGACTGGAATTACATTGTAACTGCAGTTTAATATCACTAGACTGGACTGGAATTACATTGTAACTGCAGTTTAATATCACTAGACTGGACTGGAATTACATTGTAACTGCAGTTTAATATCACTAGACTGGACTGGACTGGAATTACATTGTAACTGCAGTTTAATATCACTAGACTGGACTGGACTGGAATTACATTGTAACTGCAGTTTAATATCACTAGACTGGACTGGAATTACATTGTAACTGCAGTTTAATATCACTAGACTGGACTGGAATTACATTGTAACTGCAGTTTAATATCACTAGACTGGACTGGAATTACATTGTAACTGCAGTTTAATATCACTAGACTGGACTGGAATTACATTGTAACTGCAGTTTAATATCACTAGACTGGACTGGAATTACATTGTAACTGCAGTTTAATATCACTAGACTGGACTGGAATTACATTGTAACTGCAGTTTAATATCACTAGACTAGACTGGACTGGAATTACATTGTAACTGCAGTTTAATATCACTAGACTGGACTGGAATTACATTGTAACTGCAGTTTAATATCACTAGACTGGACTGGAATTACATTGTAACTGCAGTTTAATATCACTAGACTGGACTGGACTGGAATTACATTGTAACTGCAGTTTAATATCACTAGACTGGACTGGAATTACATTGTAACTGCAGTTTAATATCACTAGACTGGACTGGAATTACATTGTAACTGCAGTTTAATATCACTAGACTGGACTGGAATTACATTGTAACTGCAGTTTAATATCACTAGACTGGACTGGAATTACATTGTAACTGCAGTTTAATATCACTAGACTGGACTGGAATTACATTGTAACTGCAGTTTAATATCACTAGACTGGACTGGAATTACATTGTAACTGCAGTTTAATATCACTAGACTGGACTGGAATTACATTGTAACTGCAGTTTAATATCACTAGACTGGACTGGAATTACATTGTAACTGCAGTTTAATATCACTAGACTGGACTGGAATTACATTGTAACTGCAGTTTAATATCACTAGACTGGACTGGAATTACATTGTAACTGCAGTTTAATATCACTAGACTGGACTGGACTGGAATTACATTGTAACTGCAGTTTAATATCACTAGACTGGACTGGACTGGAATTACATTGTAACTGCAGTTTAATATCACTAGACTGGACTGGAATTACATTGTAACTGCAGTTTAATATCACTAGACTGGACTGGAATTACATTGTAACTGCAGTTTAATATCACTAGACTGGACTGGAATTACATTGTAACTGCAGTTTAATATCACTAGACTAGACTGGACTGGAATTACATTGTAACTGCAGTTTAATATCACTAGACTGGACTGGAATTACATTGTAACTGCAGTTTAATATCACTAGACTGGACTGGAATTACATTGTAACTGCAGTTTAATATCACTAGACTGGACTGGACTGGAATTACATTGTAACTGCAGTTTAATATCACTAGACTGGACTGGAATTACATTGTAACTGCAGTTTAATATCACTAGACTGGACTGGAATTACATTGTAACTGCAGTTTAATATCACTAGACTGGACTGGACTGGAATTACATTGTAACTGCAGTTTAATATCACTAGACTGGACTGGAATTACATTGTAACTGCAGTTTAATATCACTAGACTGGACTGGACTGGAATTACATTGTAACTGCAGTTTAATATCACTAGACTGGACTGGAATTACATTGTAACTGCAGTTTAATATCACTAGACTGGACTGGAATTACATTGTAACTGCAGTTTAATATCACTAGACTAGACTGGAATTACATTGTAACTGCAGTTTAATATCACTAGACTGGACTGGAATTACATTGTAACTGCAGTTTAATATCACTAGACTGGACTGGAATTACATTGTAACTGCAGTTTAATATCACTAGACTGGACTGGACTGGAATTACATTGTAACTGCAGTTTAATATCACTAGACTGGACTGGACTGGAATTACATTGTAACTGCAGTTTAATATCACTAGACTGGACTGGAATTACATTGTAACTGCAGTTTAATATCACTAGACTAGACTGGAATTACATTGTAACTGCAGTTTAATATCACTAGACTGGACTGGAATTACATTGTAACTGCAGTTTAATATCACTAGACTGGACTGGAATTACATTGTAACTGCAGTTTAATATCACTAGACTGGACTGGACTGGAATTACATTGTAACTGCAGTTTAATATCACTAGACTGGACTGGACTGGAATTACATTGTAACTGCAGTTTAATATCACTAGACTTTCTGTTTTCTATCCACAGTCTTTCCAAGGAAGTCAAGGCAGAGCGTACCTGTTTGAATCAGTGTAGGTACCAGAGAGAGAGAGAGAGAGAGAGAGAGAGAGAGAGAGAGAGAGAGAGAGCATGCTGGGTTGCAGTGTGGAAGGCTGTGGGTTTGAAGACCTCAGTGGATTGAGGCGACAGAATGGATTTTAAAGATGGTCAGCGCTCCTTTAAAGGGAGGGGCCGGTGATCATGTTAATAAAGCTATTAAGAGGTGAGAGAATGGATTTTAAAGATGGTCAGCGCTCCTTTAAAGGGAGGGGCCGGTGATCATGTTAATAAAGCTAATAAGAGGTGAGAGAATGGATTTTAAAGATGGTCAGCGCTCCTTTAAAGGGAGGGGCCGGTGATCATGTTAATAAAGCTAATAAGAGGTGAGAGAATGGATTTTAAAGATGGTCAGCGCTCCTTTAAAGGGAGGGGCCAGTGATCATGTTAATAAAGCTAATAAGAGGTGAGAGAATGGATTTTAAAGATGGTCAGCGCTCCTTTAAAGGGAGGGGCCAGTGATCATGTTAATAAAGCTAATAAGAGATGAGAGAATGGATTTTAAAGATGGTCAGCGCTGGTGTAAATGTCATGTCTCTTGACAGGGTGAATGTGGGGTGCGGCCCGGCAGAGGAGAGGGTGCTCTTGACAGGTCTGCATGCCGTCGCTGACATCTACTGTGAGAACTGCAAGACCACGCTGGGCTGGAAATACGTGAGTCTGCGTGGAATACAGTGACAGCGTGGTCAAGCACAGAGGGGTGTGGTAAAGCATAGGGAAGCATTGTAAAGCACAGAGAGGTCTGGTAAAGCATAGGGAAGCATTGTAAAGCACAGAGAGGTCTGGTAAAGCATAGGGAAGCATTGTAAAGCACAGAGAGGTCTGGTAAAGCATAGGGAAGCATTGTAAAGCACAGAGAGGTCTGGTAAAGCATAGGGAAGCATTGTAAAGCACAGAGAGGTCTGGTAAAGCATAGGGAAGCATTGTAAAGCACAGAGAGGTCTGGTAAAGCATAGGGAAGCATTGTAAAGCACAGAGAGGTCTGGTAAAGCATAGGGAAGCATTGTAAAGCACAGAGAGGTCTGGTAAAGCATAGGGAAGCATTGTAAAGCACAGAGAGGTCTGGTAAAGCATAGGGAAGCATTGTAAAGCACAGAGAGGTCTGGTAAAGCATAGGGAAGCATTGTAAAGCACAGAGAGGTGTGGTAAAGCATAGGGCAGCATTGTAAAGCACAGAGAGGTGTTGTAAAGCATAGGGAAGCATTGTAAAGCACAGAGAGGTCTGGTAAAGCATAGGGAAGCATTGTAAAGCACAGAGAGGTCTGGTAAAGCATAGGGAAGCATTGTAAAGCACAGAGAGGTCTGGTAAAGCATAGGGAAGCATTGTAAAGCACAGAGAGGTCTGGTAAAGCATAGGGAAGCATTGTAAAGCACAGAGAGGTGTTGTAAAGCATAGGGAAGCATTGTAAAGCACAGAGAGGTCTGGTAAAGCATAGGGAAGCATTGTAAAGCACAGAGAGGTCTGGTAAAGCATAGGGAAGCATTGTAAAGCACAGAGAGGTCTGGTAAAGCATAGGGAAGCATTGTAAAGCACAGAGAGGTCTGGTAAAGCATAGGGCAGCATTGTAAAGCACAGAGAAGCAGATTTAATAGCGAAGTGATCATTTTGATCCTTTTTTTTTACAGGAACACGCTTTTGAAATGACCCAGAAATACAAGGAAGGCAAATATATAATCGAGCTGGCACACATGCTGAAGGAAAACTACTGGGACTGAAACAGACTGCAACATCAACAGCTTCAAACCGGACTGCTGTCTGTCCTCCTCACTAGACTAACAGCACGGTCCTGTCCACCCCCCTGTCCCTGTCTCTCATGGGACGGGACTAGTGTCTGTCCCCCTCACTAAACTAACATACCTGCTGTCCAGTCGACACACGTGGTCTTGTATCATAAAATTAATATCACTTAACATAACTGTTTTGGGCAATATTATTATAAAATCACATTTATCAATAAAATATGATAAAGAAAAATGTCTACTTCTGTGTCACATTATATATATATATATATAGATAGATAGATAGATAGATATAATGTATAAAATACATCTTAATTAAAATACAATGTGACCAAATCCTGGGACTAAACCAATGCTTTAAAATCCATTCTCTCACCTCTTATTAGCTTTATTAACATGATCACTGGTCCCTCCCTTTAAAGGAGCGCTGACCATCTTTAAAATCCATTCTCTCACCTCTTATTAGCTTTATTAACATGATCACTGGCCCCTCCCTTTAAAGGAGCGCTGACCATCTTTAAAATCCATTCTCTCACCTCTTATTAGCTTTATTAACATGATCACTGGTCCCTCCCTTTAAAGGAGCGCTGACTATCTTTAAAATCCATTCTCTCACCTCTTATTAGCTTTATTAACATGATCACCGGCCCCTCCCTTTAAAGGAGCGCTGACCATCTTTAAAATCCATTCTCTCACCTCTTATTAGCTTTATTAACATGATCACCGGCCCCTCCCTTTAAAGGAGCGCTGACCATCCTTAAAATCCATTCTCTCACCTCTTATTAGCTTTATTAACATGATCACCGGCCCCTCCCTTTAAAGGAGCGCTGACCATCTTTAAAATCCATTCTCTCACCTCTTAATAGCTTTATTAACATGATCACTGGTCCCTCCCTTTAAAGGAGCGCTGACCATCTTTAAAATCCATTCTCTCACCTCTTATTAGCTTTATTAACACGATCACCGGCCCCTCCCTTTAAAGGAGCGCTGACCATCTTTAAAATCCATTCTCTCACCTCTTAATAGCTTTATTAACTTGATAAAATCAAATAATAATAATAATAATAATAATAATAATAATAATACATTTGATAAACCAGTGAATTTTAAGTTGGATACAGGGGCAGTATGTTTGATACGATCAAATGCCGTTTTTCAAATTGCACTGCTAAGCTTTCAGAACAGTAGTCCAATCAAAAAAGAGCATTCGACAGCACAATATTGATATATATAGATATAATTTTCTGTTAACAAATAAATCCAGATTTTAAACACTTAATATTTTATATATAACGATAATGACGTTAATTTTGTTTTGTTTTTTTGTTAATCCCGCCTTCGTCTAATCCTCCGCTCCAATTGGCGAACTTCTGATGATCGACAGCTCCTTCCAAGCGCCTCAGGTTGGTCAACACGCCCCGCCCACCGCCTCACCGTCACCAGACCGTCACTAAATCCAACGAATCAGCCGCGCGGTGGCGAGACGCGACCACGCCCTCTTCATCTTGGCCCCGCCCCTCGAGTCAAAGTTCTACAAAAAAAAAAAAAAAAAGTTAATTTGCTGAGAAGTAAACAAATCTGAAAAAAAATAATAATAATTTTAAATAATAATTAAAAATAGAAACAGCGCGTAAAACTGGGATTAAACACTCGAAATATGGAGTGTCGGCGCTTGGTAAAACGTTCCCCGATTGATCGGGGGCCGAAAATTCATATTTCAGTGTGAAATTTGGAGTTTAACTTAAGAAAGTCGCCTGAAATGAAAACATGACAAAAATATATATATATATAAAGATTAAAATCCTCAAAACTACACCAGACTTTTTAAAAACGGTACCGAGACTCCTTTAAACGTCAAATACCGTTAATAATAACCACAAAGCCATCAAATGTAAAGGTTTTAAAATATAAATAATATTATCATACAGCTTACTACACGTCAGAGGGTAGCAACGTACACGAGACAATATTTATTACAGCATTCAAAATATATAATAATAATAATAATAATAATAATAATAATAATTCAAAGTACGCCGTAACCTCCTAAAATTAGTAATTTTATTAAAAACTAAAACAAATAAATGAAACACACACACTGAGACACACACACACACACAAACTCGATTATAAACACGCACACTAATTAATACAGAGAGTTAATTGATTTAATACAGCGTGATTGCACGGCGCGCCTCTACGTCCAGTTCAATACTTTAGTTACGCTGCACGCTGCAAAAACAGGCAAAATATATACATAAATATATATAAATATATATATAAATAAATGAACACAACTTTGTTTGAACCAAAAACATAAATGCGTTTTATTTTTTTTTAACGAGAGGACGTGGGATAAACTTAATGGGACTGTCCTCTATTGTTATTATTATTATTATTATTATTATTATTATATAAAACATTGTTTTCAAAAAACAAATTATTAGAAGTATGATTTTACTGACTAAGGTTCCCACAAGCACCCGTTTTTGTTTTGTTTTTTAAATATAATTTAATTTGTGTTAGTTTTTTCCTTCGCTGGAAGCGCCTTACCTCACCGCGCGTCTGTTTTCAGTAGGCTAGTTTTATTTTTTTTAATATAAATTATTATTATTATTTATTTTTTTGGTATTCTGTACGTTACAGCCATACGGTGCCCCGACCACCCCTCCTCCCCCGAAGCCCCGCCCCCCGGCTCTCAGCCTATAGCGTTGCTCGCTGCCTCTTCCATTTCGCATTCCCCGAATTCTTCGGATCCAATCGCCCTTTGAAATCCGACACCCCGCGTTCTGATTGGCTGCCTGCGTTCCAAAGGGGCTGGGCTGGGATATCGAATTTAGAACATTGAGGTCTCGTTCCATTTTTTTTTTTTTTTTTTTTTTTTTTTGGTCGGCCGAATTCTATTAATGCGACATTTAAAGGGGTGTTAACCTGAAGTTCGTTTGTTTTTTAAAGCGCTGACCATCTTTCAAATCCGTTCTCTCGCCTCCGTAGTTTTATTATCATTATTAAATTAATAAGAGGTAAGAAATGTATTCTGAGTGATAAATCTGATATTTTAAATAACTTTTGCTAGCCGAGAGAGACTTCTAGTGGAACCGTTTGCCATTGAATCTACACTGAAGACGCTGAGAAAGACTTCTAGTGGAAACGTTTGCCATTGAATTTACACTGAAGACGCTGAGAAAGACTTCTAGTGGAAACGTTTGCCATTGAATTCACACTGAAGACGCTGAGAAAGACTTCTAGTGGAAACGTTTGCCGTTGAATTTACACTGAAGACGCTGAGAAACACTTCTAGTGGAAACGTTTGCCATTGAATTTACACTGAAGACACTGAGAAAGACTTCTAGTGGAAACGTTTGCCATTGAATTTACACTGAAGACGCTGAGAAAGACTTCTAGTGGAAACGTTTGCCATTGAATTCACACACAATCAATTTTAATATAATTTTTTATTTTACATTTTTTTTTAAAAGCAGAGAAACTACAAAAGATCAATAAAACACTGAGAACAGAGTGACACTTCTATATATAAAAGAAACCAAAAAAAAATCGAAGAGACTCCACAGTAAAAACAGACTGCAGTTCTCCTCCCGGCCAGCAGAGCGCGCCAGCCTTCCACCAACTTTGCCTCCCCGTACCGGAGCTGTGAGGTCATCAGCGGAAAAACTGGGGGAGCAACCCCATTGGTCAGTCCACTTCATAATGCACCCGGCAACAGGAAACTCTGAGAAGCGATTGGCTGAGACTGGAAAAAAAAATAAAATTATATATTATATATAACACAAACACACAACCCTACACTGAACCACAGCAGCTACCCAGCATGGTGTCTATAAGCAGCAGTGTGGAGTAGTGGTTAGGGATCTGGACTCTTGACCGGAGGGTCGTGGGTTCAATCCCAGGTGGGGGACACTGCTGCTGTACCCTTGAACAAGGTACTTTACCTAGATTGCTCCAGTAAAAACCCAACTGTATAAATGGGGAATTGTATGTAAAAATAATGTGATATCTTGTAACAATTGTAAGTCGCTCTGGATAAGGGCGTCTGCTAAGAAATTAATAATACTTTATAAAGCTGTGATCTGGTGCGCTGGCATTGCCCGCTGTGTGCTGGGCAGAGCTGTGCTGTACCCAGAGAAATGCATTGCAATATTTACCTCTTTAAAACACGGTTAGCTGTGCTCTACATCGCCCCCTTCAGGGCATCAAGCACAACTGCAGCTTCAGGGAACTTCAATTTGCGTGGCGGCCCCTTCTTAATACCAGACCAGAGAGAGACTTCTGCAAGAGACAGGAGACAAGAGAGACAGACAGACACACACAGAGACAGACAGACAGAAAGACAAAGAGATATGACAAGAGAGACAGACAGACAGACACACACAGAGACAGAAAGACAAAGAGATACGACAAGAGAGACAGACACACAGAGACAGACAGACAGACAGACACACACACACACACAGACAAAAGACACAGAGACAGACAGACACACAGTAAATGTAGGCTAGGTTAACTAATGCTTTTAAAATCCAATACAAATTATATATATATATATTTTATATTATATATATATATATATATATATATATATGTGTGTGTACCATTGCACCATTATTAACCCTGCACCTCAAAAACACTGCCCCCTAGTGGCAAAAACATGTATGTGAAACCAAGCTAATAAGAGGTGAGAGAATGGATTTTAAAGATGGTCAGCGCTCCTTTAAAGGGAGGGGCCGGTGATCATGTTAATAAAGCTAATAAGAGGTGAGAGAATGGATTTTAAAGATGGTCAGCGCTCCTTTAAAGGGAGGGGCCGGTGATCATGTTAATAAAGCTAATAAGAGGTGAGAGAATGGATTTTAAAGATGGTCAGCGCTCCTTTAAAGGGAGGGGCCGGTGATCCTGTTAATAAAGCTAATAAGAGGTAAGAGAATGGATTTTAAAGATGGTCAGCGCTCCTTTAAAGGGAGGGGCCGGTGATCCTGTTAATAAAGCTAATAAGAGGTGAGAGAATGGATTTTAAAGATGGTCAGCGCTCCTTTAAAGGGAGGGGTCGGTGATCATGTTAATAAAGCTAATAAGAGGTGAGAGAATGGATTTTAAAGATGGTCAGCGCTCCTTTAAAGGGAGGGGCCGGTGATCATGTTAATAAAGCTGATGGGATGGATTTAAACGCTGTATTCCAGAATACTCACCAGTCCCGTTGCTATCGACAAAGGTGACCTCAAAGCTGTTTCTTCTGGGTTTTTCGGGGTTCAACTCCACGGCGATTTTGGGGTACACTTCTCCGATTGCCTCTCTCAAGGCTTCGGCATTCCGCAGATACACTCGTCAGCTTTTACTAAAAATGAATCAATCAATAATTAATTAATTAAAATCCGGACTTAAAAAAACACAAACTGATCAACAAGCAGCCAGTCAGTGCCGTCCATCCTCCAAATCAGAGAGTGTGTGTGTGTGTGTGTGTGTGTGCGTGTTTCAGTGTTTGTGTGTGTCTGTGTCTGTGTGCGAGAGTCTCAGTGTGTGTGAGTCTGTGTGTGAAAGACTCTGTGTGTGAGAAAGTCTCAGTGTGCGTGTCTGAGTGTGTGTATCAGTGTGTGTGTCAGAGTGTGTGTGAGAGTCTCAGAGTCTGAGTTTGTGTGTGTCTGAGTGTTTCTCAATGCACGTGCCTTCATTTCTCTCCCTGAAGAATTATTGCAATCTTCATAAAAAAAGGTGTATATATATATATATATATATATATATATATATATATATAAATCTCCCTGTGCTGCAGTACCGGTGGTGCTACAGCAGGGGGCGCTCCCTCACCAGTGTTCGATGACAATCCTCCGCTCCCCTCTCTCCTCCTCCTGTTTCAGTTTCTTTGTCGGTTCGGGCTCCGCAGCTGCTCCCGCCTGCACTCTCCTCTTTCTACCTCGAGGGGGCATCGCGGTCTAATAAACCAACACAGAAACAAGCAGGGGCGTTCAGACGAACACGTGACACCGCCCCCCCCTCTCCCCGCACATTCTGGTATCTTCCATTCTCAAGACACGAGCACGTGTATGACGCTGGATGGTTTGTGATTGGGTCTCGACTGCTCACCTGCTAATGTATTATTATGAGGCTTGTAGTATTAATATTATTCATAATTTTCATTATTAACGCCGGTATTAAACACAGTCAGATATGAGGTTCAGTCCAAACAGAGCGCCGGACTCAGCGAGGTCCAGCAGGGGGCAGTAACTTCACACGGGGGGCCATTTCATCGACCATCACCTCAGAAACACAAACCAGCAAATCATTATGATTCGCCTTTTTTAAAAGTCCTGGAGCAGAGCGTTAAAGTCATTTAAATCTGCTGGGTGCGCTTTCTGAGCGGCTCACTTACTTAACGCGTCCACTATGCAACGGACAGAGTCCCGAGAAGCGAGTTTAATCCTGCAGGGATTTCATGACGGATTTTATAACAGAAACCGCAGCCCTCAGACCGCCACGTTGGCTCAAACTACTGACCACAGCGCGGCGTGAGACTCCTACTGAGAGCCGAAATGTCGCCGGTTTCACACCCTCCGTGCAACGCATTGCGTGAAACAGCGTCTTATATATAAAACTACCTAAAGCAAAGACCAATGCGACTCGGCGGCGATCGGTCACTTGTTTTTCCACAATTCATGCAAGCTTTAGATTCACAGAAACATACTGGCTATTTTACTCCGCGACAATGCATGCGTTTGCAGACAAAGCTGCAGAAACGGAGAACGTACAGAGCGTGATAGTCCTTACCTTACCTTTTTTTAATTCAGCTGTGTTAAAAAAAACGTGTTTGTTTCTCTGTCTCTCTCTCTCCTTTTTGCAAACTCCAGGTATTTGAGATACAGCGGGAAGCGTGGGCGTGTCTTCTAAATAGAAGATACGGGGGGGGGGGGGGGGGGGGGGGGGGGGGGGTAAATGTAAAATTAGACCGGCCTTGATGTGCGTAGTTTTTTTTGAAAACACTTGTAATAGCACCGCATTGCCGCCAGGTGTCAGTGTTGATTAACCAGCGTTGAATGCGAACAGCACACGATTTCTAAAACACTGTAGAATCTCCTCTCTTACCTTTTTCTTTTTTCACTTCTTTCTTTTCATTCTTTCCATTTTCTTTCTTTTTTTCTATTTCCTTTCTTTCGTGTGCTCCAACAGCAAAGTCTTTATCAGCTTTATTAACATTACATTTAATATCACTGGACTTGAATTACATTGTAACTGCAGTTTAATATCACTAGACTGGACTGGAATTACATTGTAACTGCAGTTTAATATCACTAGACTGGACTGGAATTACATTGTAACTGCAGTTTAATATCACTAGACTGGACTGGAATTACATTGTAACTGCAGTTTAATATCACTAGACTGGACTGGAATTACATTGTAACTGCAGTTTAATATCACTAGACTGGACTGGAATTACATTGTAACTGCAGTTTAATATCACTAGACTGGACTGGAATTACATTGTAACTGCAGTTTAATATCACTAGACTGGACTGGAATTACATTGTAACTGCAGTTTAATATCACTAGACTGGACTGGAATTACATTGTAACTGCAGTTTAATATCACTAGACTGGACTGGAATTACATTGTAACTGCAGTTTAATATCACTAGACTGGAATTACATTGTAACTGCAGTTTAATATCACTAGACTGGACTGGAATTACATTGTAACTGCAGTTTAATATCACTAGACTGGACTGGAATTACATTGTAACTGCAGTTTAATATCACTAGACTGGACTGGAATTACATTGTAACTGCAGTTTAATATCACTAGACTGGACTGGACTGGAATTACATTGTAACTGCAGTTTAATATCACTAGACTGGACTGGAATTACATTGTAACTGCAGTTTAATATCACTAGACTGGACTGGAATTACATTGTAACTGCAGTTTAATATCACTAGACTGGACTGGAATTACATTGTAACTGCAGTTTAATATCACTAGACTGGACTGGACTGGAATTACATTGTAACTGCAGTTTAATATCACTAGACTAGACTGGAATTACATTGTAACTGCAGTTTAATATCACTAGACTGGACTGGAATTACATTGTAACTGCAGTTTAATATCACTAGACTGGACTGGAATTACATTGTAACTGCAGTTTAATATCACTAGACTGGACTGGAATTACATTGTAACTGCAGTTTAATATCACTAGACTGGACTGGAATTACATTGTAACTGCAGTTTAATATCACTAGACTCAGTGCGCTTGGCGTGTTTTTTCCCAGGTGATTGACAGCGGTGTGCGGATGAGAGGGAGGTGTGACCTACAGCACAGCGAGACGGCTGACCTGCAGGGGAGAGAGCCAGCCCGCCTCCCAGTACATCTGTGTAACTGGGAGCGAGTGTCGAACCAGTGGCTCAGTGACACACAGCTCTGGAGAAATATTTACCAGCACCTAGAATTTTACCATTGAGACATGATTAAAAAAATAATAATAATAATAATAATAATAATAATAATAATAATAATAATAAAAGTCCACATACAAAAATATACAGTTTATTTACAAATGATGCACTGAGCTCAAAAGGATGAATTGTCTGTGTGTGTGTGTGTGTGTCTGTGTGTCTCACAGTGTGTGTCTCTCTCTTTTACTGTGTGTGTGTGTCTGTGTTTCTCTCTCTCTCTCTTCCCCTCCCTCCCTCCCTCTCCCCGTCTCTCTCTGTCCCTCCCTCCCCCTCTCTCTCTCTCTTAGGTCCTGACAGCGCTGTCTCCCTCCTCCTCAGCTCTCAGCTCCTGAATCCCGTGGAACTGTCGCAGGTGAAACCGGCTCTCTAACTGCCTGACCATCGAGCGCAGAGCCAGGAACGCACACAGCACCTAGAGAGAGGAGAGAGGAGAGAGAGGGGAGAGAGGAGAGAGGAGAGGAGAGAGGGGAGAGAGGAGAGAGGAGAGAGGGGAGAGAGGAGAGAGGAGAGAGGAGAGAGAGGGGAGAGGAGAGAGAGGAGAGAGGAGAGAGGAGAGGAGAGGAGAGGGGAGAGAGAGGAGAGAGGAGAGAGGAGAGAGGGGAGAGAGGAGAGGAGAGAGGAGAGAGAGATGAGAGAGAGGAGAGGGGAGGGGGAGAGAGGAGAGGAGAGAGAGGAGAGAGGAGAGAGAGAGGAGAGAGAGAGAGGAGAGAGGAGAGAGAGAGGGGAGAGAGGAGAGAGGAGAGGAGAGAGGAGAGAGAGGAGAGAGGAGAGAGGGGAGAGGGGAGAGGAGAGAGAGAGAGGGGAGAGAGGAGAGGAGAGAGGAGAGAGAGAGGAGAGAGAGAGAGGAGAGAGGAGAGAGAGAGGGGAGAGAGGAGAGGAGAGAGGAGAGGAGAGAGGAGAGAGAGGAGAGAGGGGAGAGGAGAGAGGGGAGAGGAGAGAGGAGAGAGGAGAGGAGAGAGGAGAGAGAGGAGAGAGGAGAGAGAGGGGAGAGAGGAGAGGAGAGAGGGGAGAGGGGAGAGGGGAGAGGGGAGAGAGGGGAGAGAGGAGAGGAGAGAGAGGAGAGAGGAGAGAGGAGAGAAAGAGGAGAGAGGAGAGAGGGGAGAGGGGAGAGGAGAGAGGGGAGAGGGGAGAGGGGAGAGGGGGAGAGGAGAGAGAGGAGAGAGGAGAGAGGAGAGAGGAGAGAGGAGAGGAGAGAGGAGAGAGGAGAGAGAGGAGAGAGGAGAGAGAGAGGAGAGAGAGGAGAGAGAGAGGGGAGAGAGGAGAGGAGAGAGAGGAGAGAGGAGAGAGAGAGGAGAGAGAGGAGAGAGAGAGAGGAGAGAGAGAGAGGAGAGAGGGGAGAGGAGAGGGGAGAGGAGAGGAGAGAGGAGAGAGGAGAGAGAGGAGAGAGAGGAGAGAGAGAGAGGAGAGAGGAGAGGGGAGAGGAGAGGAGAGAGGAGAGAGGGGAGAGGAGAGAGGGGAGATGAGAGAGGAGAGAGAGGAGAGAGGAGAGAGGAGAGAGAGAGAGAGAAGAGAGAGAGGAGAGAGGAGAGAGGAGAGGAGAGGAGAGAGGAGAGATGGGGAGGGAGGTGGAAAGATGGGGAGAGGGCAGGGTTACAGTGACCATCGAGCGCAGAGCTAGGAATGCACACAACACCTAGAGAGAGGAGAGGGTGAGAGAGAGGGAGGGAGACGGAGAGGGAGAGGGAGAAGGAGAGAGAGGGTGAGGGAGAGGGAGTTACACGTGTTTCTCTCTCTCACCTGCAGTGCTATGAATAAAGCCAGCACGATGTGCACAGCTCTCTCCAGAGGCAGGATGAGGTTCCCTTCATTGAAGAGCTGGAAAAGAATCAGAGGGAGCTGCAGCAAGAGACTGAGGAGACAGAATCCAGCCAGTTCAGGAACCTGCCACCGGGGGGAGACAAACACACACAGTGAGACTGAGACAGGCACACTGACACACTGACACACACATACACACAAACACACACACACACAGACACACACTGAAACTGAGACTGACACACTGACACACACAGACACACACTGAGACTGAGACAGGCACACTGACACACACACACACACACACAGACACACAAACACACACACACACACACTGAGACTGAGACAGGCACACTGACACACACACACACACACACACAGACACACAAACACACACACTGTGAGACTGAGACAGGCACACTGACACACTGACACACACATACACACAAACACACACACAATGAGACTGAGACTGACACACTGACACACACAGACACACACTGAGACTGAGACAGGCACACTGACACACACACACACACACAGACACACAAACACACACTGAGACTGAGACTGACACACTGACACACACAGACACACTGACACACACACACCCACACACACACTCAGACTCTCTATACAGTGTGATGGATTCAGTTCACCTTCTCCTGCAGATTCCCTGTGTAGCCCAGGTAGAGTCTGATCAGCTCTATCGCAGTCATCACCACCAGCACGGTCACCAGGATGAACTTATAATAATCCTGGAGGGCCGGGTACTGCAGAGAGACCGAGAGAGAAACACACACTTCAGCTTTTAGAAACCAGAGTTCTGGCTACAAGTCTTTCAGCGTCTTCAGTGTAAATTCAATGGCAGACGTTTCCACTAGAAGTCTTTCTCAGCGTCTTCAGTGTAAATTCAATGGCAAACGTTTCCACTAGAAGTCTTTCTCAGCGTCTTCATTGTAAATTCAATGGCAAACGTTTCCACTAGAAGTCTTTCTCAGCGTCTTCAGTGTAAATTCAATGGCAAACGTTTCCACTAGAAGTCTTTCTCAGTGTCTTCAGTGTAAATTCAATGGCAAACGTTTCCACTAGAAGTCTTTCTCAGCGTCTTCAGTGTAAATTAAATGGCAAACGTTTCCACTAGAAGTCTTTCTCAGTGTCTTCAGTGTAAATTCAATGGCAAACGTTTCCGCTAGAAGTCTTTCTCGGCGTCTTCAGTTTAAATTCAATGGCAAACGTTTCCACTAGAAGTCTTTCTCAGCGTCTTCAGTGTAAATTCAATGGCAAACGTTTCCACTAGAAGTCTTTCTCAGCGTCTTCAGTGTAAATTCAACGGCAAACGTTTCCACTAGAAGTCTTTCTCAGCGTCTTCAGTGTAAATTCAATGGCAAACGTTTCCACTAGAAGTCTTTCTCAGTGTCTTCAGTGTAAATTCAATGGCAAACGTTTCCGCTAGAAGTCTTTCTCGGCGTCTTCAGTTTAAATTCAATGGCAAACGTTTCCACTAGAAGTCTTTCTCAGCGTCTTCAGTGTAAATTCAATGCGAAACGTTTCCACTAGAAGTCTTTCTCAGCGTCTTCAGTGTAAATTCAATGGCAAACGTTTCCACTAGAAGTCTTTCTCAGCGTCTTCAGTGTAAATTCAATGGCAAACGTTTCCGCTAGAAGTCTTTCTCGGCGTCTTCAGTTTAAATTCAATGGCAAACGTTTCCGCTAGAAGTCTTTCTCGGCGTCTTCAGTTTAAATTCAATGGCAAACGTTTCCACTAGAAGTCTTTCTCAGCGTCTTCAGTGTAAATTCAATGGCAAACGTTTCCACTAGAAGTCTTTCTCAGCGTCTTCAGTGTAAATTCAACGGCAAACGTTTCCACTAGAAGTCTTTCTCAGCGTCTTCAGTGTAAATTCAATGGCAAACGTTTCCACTAGAAGTCTTTCTCAGTGTCTTCAGTGTAAATTCAATGGCAAACGTTTCCGCTAGAAGTCTTTCTCGGCGTCTTCAGTTTAAATTCAATGGCAAACGTTTCCACTAGAAGTCTTTCTCAGCGTCTTCAGTGTAAATTCAATGGCAAACGTTTCCACTAGAAGTCTTTCTCAGCGTCTTCAGTGTAAATTCAATGGCAAACATCTTTCTCAGTGTTATAAGTTTAATAGTAAGACACACCTGAGCTTGTTAGCTAGGCACACTGGGGCTGATCAAGCTGGTAGTAAAACCTGGACTGGGTGACGCTGCTGTGCAATAGGAGTCTGATTACCAGCCCTGCAATGTAATTCCAGTCCAGTCTAGTGATATTAAACTGCAGTTACAATGTAATTCCAGTCCAGTCTAGTGATATTAAACTGCAGTTACAATGTAATTCCAGTCCAGTCTAGTGATATTAAACTGCAGTTACAATGTAATTCCAGTCCAGTCTAGTGATATTAAACTGCAGTTACAATGTAATTCCAGTCCAGTCTAGTGATATTAAACTGCAGTTACAATGTAATTCCAGTCCAGTCTAGTGATATTAAACTGCAGTTACAATGTAATTCCAGTCCAGTCTAGTGATATTAAACTGCAGTTACAATGTAATTCCAGTCCAGTCTAGTGATATTAAACTGCAGTTACAATGTAATTCCAGTCCATTGTATTTCAATAGGAGTCTTGTTTCGAGTTACCTTTAAGTCCAGCATGACGACCTCCGAGATCCACCAGAAAGGAAAGAAGAAGGCATTGAAATAGAGAGACATCTGGAGAGGCAGGTTCGAGGCCACTTCATGATCTGAACACCAGGGGGAGAGAGAGAGAGAGAGAGAGGAGAGGAGAGGAGAGGACAGGAGAGAGAGGGAGGGGAGAGGAGAGAGAGAGGAAAGAGAGAGAGGAAAGAGAGAGAGGGTGGGAGAGGGGGGAGAGAGAGAGGAGAGGAGAGGAGAGAGAGAAGAGAGGAGAGAGAGAGAGGAGAGAGAGAGGGCAGGAGAGGGGGTGGAGAGAGAGAGGAGAAGAGAGAGGAGAGAGGAGAGAGAGAGAGAGGGCGGGAGAGGGGGGAGAGAGAGGGTTAACACAATTTGTCAATTTGTAATGACAGTTATTATTATTATTAGAGACTAGGGGGGTGAACTCTGCATCATCAACAACTGCTGCTGCTGCTGCAGAGTCACTTCCAATAGGAGCTCGTTTGTTTGACGTCTCATCCGAAGGACAGAGCACAAGGAGGTTCAGTGACACCTCTCTGTGCTTTACAATGCTTCCCTATGTTTTACCAGACCTCTCTGTGCTTTACAATGCTTCCCTATGCTTCACCAGAATTATCTGTGCTTTACAATTCTTCCCTATGCTATACCAGACCTCTCTGTGCTTTACAATGCTTCCCTGTGCTTTACCAGACCTCTCTGTGCTTTACAATGCTTCCATATGCTTTACCAGACCTCTCTGTGCTTTACAATGCTTCCCTGTGCTTTACCAGACCTCTCTGTGCTTTACAATGCTTCCCTATGCTTTACCAGACCTCTCTGTGCTTTACAATGCTTCCCTATGCTTTACCAGACCTCTCTGTGCTTTACAATGCTTCCCTGTGCTTTACCAGACCTCTCTGTGCTTTACAATGCTTCCCTATGCTTTACCAGACCTCTCTGTGCTTTACAATGCTTCCCTATGCTTTACCAGACCTCTCTGTGCTTTACAATGCTTCCCTGTGCTTTACCAGACCTCTCTGTGCTTTACAATGCTTCCCTGTGCTTTACCAGACCTCTCTGTGCTTTACAATGCTTCCATATGCTTTACCAGACCTCTCTGTGCTTTACAATGCTTCCCTGTGCTTTACCACACCTCTCTGTGCTTTACAATGCTTCCCTATGCTTTACCACACCTCTCTGTGCTTTACAATGCTTCCCTATGCTTTACCACACCTCTCTGTGCTTTACAATGCTTCCCTATGCTTTACCACACCTCTCTGTGCTTTACAATGCTTCCCTATGCTTTACCAGACCTCTCTGTGCTTTACAATGCTTCCCTATGCTTTACCACACCTCTCTGTGCTTTACAATGCTTCCCTATGCTTTACCACACCTCTCTGTGCTTTACAATGCTTCCCTATGCTTTACCAGACCTCTCTGTGCTTTACAATGCTTCCCTATGCTTTACCAGACCTCTCTGTGCTTTATAATGCTTCCCTATGCTTTACCACACCTCTCTGTGCTTTACAATGCTTCCCTATGCTTTACCACACCTCTCTGTGCTTTACAATGCTTCCCTATGCTTTACCAGACCTCTCTGTGCTTTACAATGCTTCCCTATGCTTTACCAGACCTCTCTGTGCTTTACAATGCTCCCCTATGCTTTACCACACCTCTCTGTGCTTTACAATGCTTCCCTATGCTTTACCACACCTCTCTGTGCTTTACAATGCTTCCCTATGCTTTACCACACCTCTCTGTGCTGTACAATGCTTCCCTATGCTTTACCAGACCTCTCTGTGCTTTACAATGCTTCCCTATGCTTTACCAGACCTCTCTGTGCTTTACAATGCTTCCCTATGCTTTACCAGACCTCTCTGTGCTTTACAATGCTTCCCTATGCTTTACCACACCTCTCTGTGCTTTACAATGCTTCCCTATGCTTTACCAGACCTCTCTGTGCTTTACAATGCTTCCCTATGCTTTACCAGACCTCTCTGTGCTTTACAATGCTTCCCTATGCTTTACCACACCTCTCTGTGCTTTACAATGCTTCCCTATGCTTTACCACACCTCTCTGTGCTTTACAATGCTTCCCTATGCTTTACCAGACCTCTCTGTGCTTTACAATGCTTCCCTATGCTTTACCAGACCTCTCTGTGCTTTACAATGCTTCCCTATGCTTTACCACACCTCTCTGTGCTTTACAATGCTTCCCTATGCTTTACCAGACCTCTCTGTGCTTTACAATGCTTCCCTATGCTTTACCAGACCTCTCTGTGCTTTATAATGCTTCCCTATGCTTTACCACACCTCTCTGTGCTTTACAATGCTTCCCTATGCTTTACCACACCTCTCTGTGCTTTACAATGCTTCCCTATGCTTTACCAGACCTCTCTGTGCTTTACAATGCTTCCCTATGCTTTACCAGACCTCTCTGTGCTTTACAATGCTCCCCTATGCTTTACCACACCTCTCTGTGCTTTACAATGCTCCCCTATGCTTTACCACACCTCTCTGTGCTTTACAATGCTTCCCTATGCTTTACCACACCTCTCTGTGCTTTACAATGCTTCCCTATGCTTTACCAGACCTCTCTGTGCTTTACAATGCTTCCCTATGCTTTACCACACCTCTCTGTGCTTTACAATGCTTCCCTATGCTTTACCAGACCTCTCTGTGCTTTACAATGCTTCCCTATGCTTTACCAGACCTCTCTGTGCTTTACAATGCTCCCCTATGCTTTACCACACCTCTCTGTGCTTTACAATGCTTCCCTATGCTTTACCACACCTCTCTGTGCTTTACAATGCTTCCCTATGCTTTACCACACCTCTCTGTGCTTTACAATGCTTCCCTATGCTTTACCACACCTCTCTGTGCTTTACAATGCTTCCCTATGCTTTACCACACCTCTCTGTGCTTTACAATGCTTCCCTATGCTTTACCAGACCTCTCTGTGCTTTACAATGCTTCCCTATGCTTTACCAGACCTCTCTGTGCTTTACAATGCTTCCCTATGCTTTACCACACCTCTCTGTGCTTTACAATGCTTCCCTATGCTTTACCAGACCTCTCTGTGCTTTACAATGCTTCCCTATGCTTTACCAGACCTCTCTGTGCTTTATAATGCTTCCCTATGCTTTACCACACCTCTCTGTGCTTTACAATGCTTCCCTATGCGTTACCAGACCTCTCTGTGCTTTACAATGCTTCCCTATGCTTTACCACACCTCTCTGTGCTTTACAATGCTTCCCTATGCTTTACCAGACCTCTCTGTGCTTTACAATGCTTCCCTATGCTTTACCAGACCTCTCTGTGCTTTACAATGCTTCCCTATGCTTTACCAGACCTCTCTGTCCTTTACAATGCTTCCCTATGCTTTACCAGACCTCTCTGTCCTTTACAATGCTTCCCTATGCTTTACCACACCTCTCTGTGCTTTACAATGCTTCCCTATGCTTTACCAGACCTCTCTGTGCTTTACAATGCTCCCCTATGCTTTACCACACCTCTCTGTGCTTTACAATGCTTCCCTATGCTTTACCACACCTCTCTGTGCTTTACAATGCTTCCCTATGCTTTACCAGACCTCTCTGTGCTTTACAATGCTTCCCTATGCTTTACCACACCTCTCTGTGCTTTACAATGCTTCCCTATGCTTTACCAGACCTCTCTGTGCTTTACAATGCTTCCCTATGCTTTACCAGACCTCTCTGTGCTTTACAATGCTCCCCTATGCTTTACCACACCTCTCTGTGCTTTACAATGCTTCCCTATGCTTTACCACACCTCTCTGTGCTTTACAATGCTTCCCTATGCTTTACCAGACCTCTCTGTGCTTTACAATGCTTCCCTATGCTTTACCACACCTCTCTGTGCTTTACAATGCTTCCCTATGCTTTACCACACCTCTCTGTGCTTTACAATGCTTCCCTATGCTTTACCAGACCTCTCTGTGCTTTACAATGCTTCCCTATGCTTTACCAGACCTCTCTGTGCTTTACAATGCTTCCCTATGCTTTACCACACCTCTCTGTGCTTTACAATGCTTCCCTATGCTTTACCAGACCTCTCTGTGCTTTACAATGCTTCCCTATGCTTTACCAGACCTCTCTGTGCTTTATAATGCTTCCCTATGCTTTACCACACCTCTCTGTGCTTTACAATGCTTCCCTATGCGTTACCAGACCTCTCTGTGCTTTACAATGCTTCCCTATGCTTTACCACACCTCTCTGTGCTTTACAATGCTTCCCTATGCTTTACCAGACCTCTCTGTGCTTTACAATGCTTCCCTATGCTTTACCAGACCTCTCTGTGCTTTACAATGCTTCCCTATGCTTTACCAGACCTCTCTGTCCTTTACAATGCTTCCCTATGCTTTACCAGACCTCTCTGTGCTTTACAATGCTTCCCTATGCTTTACCACACCTCTCTGTCCTTTACAATGCTTCCCTATGCTTTACCACACCTCTCTGTGCTTTACAATGCTTCCCTATGCTTTACCAGACCTCTCTGTGCTTTACAATGCTTCCCTATGCTTTACCAGACCTCTCTGTCCTTTACAATGCTTCCCTATGCTTTACCACACCTCTCTGTGCTTTACAATGCTTCCCTATGCTTTACCACACCTCTCTGTGCTTTACAATGCTTCCCTATGCTTTACCAGACCTCTCTGTGCTTTACAATGCTTCCCTATGCTTTACCACACCTCTCTGTGCTTTACAATGCTTCCCTATGCTTTACCAGACCTCTCTGTGCTTTACAATGCTTCCCTATGCTTTACCAGACCTCTCTGTGCTTTACAATGCTTCCCTATGCTTTACCACACCTCTCTGTGCTTTACAATGCTTCCCTATGCTTTACCAGACCTCTCTGTGCAAGATAAACAAATTATATACAACAGAACTTCGCCAACGCTGTAACTTCACGGCAATGTATATCGACAGGACGTGTTTTATTTGAGAACGTACAAATACAGAAATAAATAAATACACAAACAACGCACACATACACAAAACAATTAGGTGGCAGTTTTTAAAACCCCCAGAAACTTTACACACGCAATTCTCGTAGCTTTTCCTTTTTTTACATTAATATACCTCGGTCATTTCCCACCGCTAGAAAGAAATAAAGTGTGTTTGGTTGTGACTTACTTGGCGGCAGTGTTATAAAATTCTCGTCCGGACTCGGTACGGTTCGGTTTTGGTCGGTAAAGACGGTCAGAGACAAATCTTGGAGTCGTCTTCTCACCGGCTCCGGCAACGCCATTTTGCCTCGAAGTGGGACGGGAACAAAAAAAACGAAAAAAAATTGTTTAGGAAACTACCGCCATTTCGGCTCAAAGACGGAGTCGACGTCGTGTACAAATTAATAGGAGAGACAGAGCCGTCATGGCGGCCGCTGGGCTGGAGCTTCACCTCCGCTCAAGCGCCAGGGAGCGTTGCCCGGGAAACACCGGAACGCTGTCACAGCTTAGCAACCAGAGCGACGCTGGAGGCGGGAAACCGCCGTGGTTCCTATAGCAACCAGATATTTATTTCTGTATTTTATTATGTATAATTTTTTTTTAACATTTATGGCACGACATACATAAGATTGTATCCAGATTTAGCTGCGAGCTGATTTTCATTCGCTGTCAGGTGTAGAGAACGGAAGCAAATAATTAAATAAATAAATAAACAAACACAAAACCACCCAAGGCTCTTTTAAGACGAAAATCTTTTCTAAAAGAGCTAAAAGTTTTATTTCATTAAAGACATATTATTTTAAAAACTATTGATTTTGCGAATCTGATAGCGCTGTGATGAGGTCACGGAGGAGGGGCGGAGCGATCAGAACGGAGAATTTTGACCCGATTTGAATTGATGACGTCAGAATTTTCCGTTATGAATTGGGTCCATTTATCATATTTTTGACACCATAATCTCCAGCTATGTCCCAAAAAAACTATAAATACCTCTAATATTTTGTTTCAAACACATGGTCCCTTGAGAAAGATACGTATAACATATCAAAACGCTGGCCAGCTGGCTCTTTGAGCTAATTAGATAGATAGATAGATAGATAGATAGATAGATAGATAGATAGATAGATAGATAGATGTGAAAGAAAAGGTTTCTCAAAAAAATGTACGCAAAAATGTTTTAAAAGATTAAAAAAATCTTCAATTTTCAATGTGCCAAAATCTATTACTAATATACCACAGTTTATAACAAACTAAAGTGTCAATTCAATAACATAGTATATTTAGAATTAGTGATCACATTATTATTATTATTATTATTATTATTATTATTATTATTATTATTACTATTATTTGACGTTATCAAGTTAATAAAGCTAATAAGAGGTGAGAGAATGGATTTTAAAGATGGTCAGCGCTCCTTTAAAGGGAGGGGCCGGTGATCATGTTAATAAAGCTAATAAGAGATGAGAGAATGGATTTTAAAGATGGTCAGCGCTCCTTTAAAGGGAGGGGCCGGTGATCATGTTAATAAAGGTAATAAGAGGTGAGAGAATGGATTTTAAAGATGGTCAGCGCTCCTTTAAAGGGAGGGGCCGGTGATCATGTTAATAAAGCTAATAAGAGGTGAGAGAATGGATTTTAAAGATGGCCAGCGCTCCTTTAAAGGGAGGGACCGGTGATCATGTTAATAAAGCTAATAAGAGGAGAGAGAATGGATTTTAAAGATGGTCAGCGCTCCTTTAAAGGGAGGGGCCGGTGATCATGTTAATAAAGCTAATAAGAGGCGAGAGAATGGATTTTAAAGATGGTCAGCGCTCCTTTAAAGGGAGGGGCCGGTGATCATGTTAATAAAGCTAATAAGAGGTGAGAGAATGGATTTTAAAGATGGTCAGCGCTCCTTTAAAGGGAGGGGCCGGTGATCATGTTAATAAAGCTAATAAGAGGTGAGAGAATGGATTTTAAAGATGGTCAGCGCTCCTTTAAAGGGAGGGGCCGGTGATCATGTTAATAAAGCTAATAAGAGGTGAGAGAATGGATTTTAAAGATGGTCAGCGCTCCTTTAAAGGGAGGGGCCGGTGATCATGTTAATAAAGCTAATAAGAGGTGAGAGAATGGATTGCCTCAAATCAATGCCTATGCTAGTTCCTGCCCCTGGAGAGCCAGCAAATTTAGCTTAACAAGCAGTCAATGCAGACCCACAGTATTTCCTCCCTGCTAATGGGAGTCTTGTCTGGGATAATTGGTTTTGATGTGGTTGGCAGCTAATTTCTCCCCTAACTCAAAGATCGAAAAGTAATTTACAGCACTTAGGCGATATAACAGTGGTGTGGTTTACTTACAACAGTGTTTTTAAATAGAAACACATACCACTAAAGGAATTTAAAGAGAGAGAAAAGAGAGAGAGGGGTAAGAGAATGGATTTGAGGGAAGAAAAATCGATTTTTAATTGTATTTCTATGTGTCTGAGTGTGGGGTGTGTCTCTGATCGTGCTGAGAGTGTGTTTCAATCTCACGCTGTCTTTGTAGGACAGACTCTCTCTCCTCTCTCCTTCCTCTCCCCTCTCTCCAAACACGATTCAGACAGTCCCCCTGAGTTTCAATCTGCATAGTTTTATATATTATACAGCAACACCAAACACGATTCAGACAGCCCCCCTGAGCTTCAATCTCCATAGTTTTATATATTATACAGCAACACCAAACACGATTCAGACAGTCCCCCTGAGTTTCAATCTGCATAGTTTTATATATTATACAGCAACACCAAACACGATTCAGACAGTCCCCCTGAGTTTCAATCTGCATAGTTTTATATATTATACAGCAACACCAAACACGATTCAGACAGTCCCCCTGAGCTTCAATCTGCATAGTTTTATATATTATACAGCAACACCAAACACGATTCAGACAGTCCCCCTGAGTTTCAATCTGCATAGTTTTATATATTATACAGCAACACCAAACACGATTCAGACAGTCCCCCTGAGCTTCAATCTGCATAGTTTTATATATTATACAGCAACACCAAACACGATTCAGACAGTCCCCCTGAGCTTCAATCTGCATAGTTTTATATATTATACAGCAACACCAAACACGATTCAGACAGCCCCCCTGAGCTTCAATCTGCATAGTTTTATATATTATACAGCAACACCAAACACGATTCAGACAGTCCCCCTGAGTTTCAATCTGCATAGTTTTATATATTATACAGCAACACCAAACACGATTCAGACAGTCCCCCTGAGTTTCAATCTGCATAGTTTTATATATTATACAGCAACACCAAACACGATTCAGACAGTCCCCCTGAGTTTCAATCTGCATAGTTTTATATATTATACAGGAACACCAAACACGATTCAGACAGTCCCCCTGAGTTTCAATCTGCATAGTTTTATATATTATACAGCAACACCAAACACGATTCAGACAGTCCCCCTGAGCTTCAATCTGCATAGTTTTATATATTATACAGCAACACCAAACACGATTCAGACAGTCCCCCTGAGCTTCAATCTGCATAGTTTTATATACTATACAGCAGGATCACAGATAAAGAGCTGGGGGATATAAAAAAAGACAATATTCGATGTCAGGTTTAATAAATGACTTTATTAGAATCGAATCTTGTAATTTTGATGGTCCAGACATTGTTTGATTTTACATTTCAATTCAAAAGAGAAGGCGCACAGTGATTTAGCTCAAATTATACTGTTGCTGTTTGCAGTGAGATCGCTGCTCAGTTGGATTCGTCTCATTATTATTAATTTCTTAGCAGACGCCCTTATCCAGGGCGACTTACAATTGTTACAAGATATCACATTATTTTCACATACAATTCCCCATTTATACAGTTGGGTTTTTACTGGAGCAATCTAGGTAAAGTACCTTGCTCAAGGGTACAGCAGCAGTGTCCCCCACCTGGGATTGAACCCACGACCCTCCGGTCAAGAGTCCAGAGCTCTGACCACTACTCCACACTGCTGCCCGACGCTACAGAGTGAGTGAATATGTCTCTCTCTATCTAATCTATCCATCCATCCATCTATCTATATCTCTATCTATCCATCCATCCATCTATCTGTCTCTATTTTATCTCTATCTATCCTATCTGTCTATCTATCTCTCTCTATCCATCCATCCATCCATCTATCTGTCTATCCATCCATCCATCCATCCATATCTCTATCTATCCATCCATCCATCCATCCATATCTCTATCTATCCATCCATCCATCCACCCATCTATCTGTCTATCTGTCTGTCTATCTATCCATCCATCCATCCATCCACCCACCCATCTATCTGTCTATCTATCTATCTTTCCATCTATATATTTATATTACTGTGCAGCAACCAAACTAGCGAGGGTCTGGCCATTTTATTAGGAACACTGGCCATTTTATTAGGAACATTGGCCATTTTATTAGGGAATCCCCAATAAAGTGGCCTATATACATTATATATCAGTGTCGTGTTGATAAAGCATTATAGATGGTTTATAACCGTGCAATAGCCACAGACAGAATTACATTTAAACATCCCAACGTACAAAGCTGTCCCCTTTATAACACTGTGATCCCGTCTGTGGCTATTGCAAGGCTATAAACCATTTACAATACAAAGTAATATATAGTGTTACATGGGTATCTATCTATCTATCTATTTCTGTATTAGGCATGCATGCAATAATTTGTGCTTTTACTCTCTGAAGAAGCAAACGCTGCCAGCTGGACAGAGGCTTGTGGTTAAATATGGCTTTATACAATATACAATGCAGTACACCTCCCTGTCTAACTGGGAATAAGAGGCCAGGAGACTCGTTACTGGTCCCAGTCATAGATGCGTGACATGGAAGTCACTGTCAGTGTAAATTCAATGGTTTCTAATTGAAACACTGAAGACGCTGAGAGAGACTTCTAGTGGAAACGTTTGCCGTTGAATTTACACTGAAGACGCTGAGAAAGACTTCTAGTGGAAACGTTTGCCATTGAATTCACACTGAAGACGCTGAGAAAGACTTCTAGTGGAAACGTTTGCCATTGAATTCACACTGAAGACGCTGAGAAAGACTTCTAGTGGAAACGTTTGCCGTTGAATTTACAATGAAGACGCTGAGAAAGACTTCTAGTGGAAACGTTTGCCATTGAATTTACACTGAAGACGCTGAGAAAGACTTCTAGTGGAAACGTTTGCCATTGAATTTACACTGAAGACGCTGAGAAAGACTTCTAGTGGAAACGTTTGCCATTGAATTTACACTGAAGACGCTGAGAAAGACTTCTAGTGGAAGCGTTTGCCATTGAATTTACACTGAAGAATTTATTATTATTATTATTATTATTATTATTATTATTATTATTATTATTAAGAGCAGTAAAACAAAATTGTGTGACACTGTCTGTCTGCAAATATATATATATATATTTGAAATCCTTCCTATTGGCTGCACGACCTGTCCGTAAAGCCTACAGCCCAATAGAATAAGCCCCTGAGTCTGTGGACTGCTTCTCGTCGTATCGGAGTGACAGCGTCTGGGTGCTTTTGTAAATTTCGTTGCTCGTTGAAATCGCGGTCTTTATCTGGCTCTCCGTTACCTGAATACATAACGAGAAACGAAGGAAGGGAAGAAAGAAAGAGAAGAGAAGAAAGAAAGAACAAAGAGACGAAAGAACAGAAAGAAAGAAAGAAAGAACGAAAGAAAGAAAGAGTAGAACAGAAAGGACAGAAAGAAAAAGAGAAGAAAGAACGGAAAGGACAGGAAGAAAAAACAGAACGAAAATATAATTAAAAAAAGAAATAATTTCAACATGTGTGTGTATCTCTGTGTGTGTGTATCTCTGTGTGTATCTGTGTGTGTGTGTGTATCTCTGTGTGTGTGTGTATCTGTGTGTGTGTGTATCTCTGTGTGCGTATCTCTGTGTGTGTGTGTATCTCTGTGTGTGTGTATCTCTGTGTGTGTGTATCTCTGTGTGTGTATCTCTGTGTGTGTGTATCTCTGTGTGTGTATCTCTGTGTGTGTGTGTATCTCTGTGTGTGTGTGTGTGTGTGTGTATCTCTGTGTATATCTCTGTGTGTGTATCTCTGTGTGTATATCTGTGTGTGTGTATCTCTGTGTGTATATCACTGTGTGTATATCTCTGTGTGTGTATCTCTGTGTGTGTATCTCTGTGTGTATCTCTGTGCATCTCTGTGTATCTGTGTGTGTGTATATTTCTGTGTGTGTGTATCTCTGTGTGTGTGTATCTGTGTGTGTGTGTATCTGTGTGTGTGTGTATATCTCTGTGTGTGTATCTCTGTGTGTGTGTATCTCTGTGTGTGTGTGTATCTCTGTGTGTGTGTGTATCTCTGTGTGTGTGTATCTCTGTGTGTGTGCGTATCTCTGTGTGCGTGTATCTCTGTGTGTGTGTATCTCTGTGTGTGTGTGTATCTCTGTGTGTGTGTATCTCTGTGTGTGTGTGTGTATCTCTGTGTGTGTATCTCTGTGTGTGTATCTCTGTGTGTGTGTGTGTGTATCTCTGTGTATATCTGTGTGTGTGTATCTCTGTGTATATCTGTGTGTGTGTATCTCTGTGTGTATATCTGTGTGTGTGTATCTCTGTGTGTATATCACTGTGTGTGTATCTCTGTGTGTATCTCTGTGCATCTCTGTGTATCTGTGTGTATCTGTGTGTGTGTATATTTCTGTGTGTGTGTATCTCTGTGTGTGTATATCTGTGTGTGTGTGTATCTGTGTGTGTGTGTATCTGTGTGTGTGTATCTGTGTGTGTGTGTGTATCTGTGTGTGTGTGTATCTGTGTGTGTATCTCTGTGTGTGTGTATCTCTGTGTGTGTGTGTATCTCTGTGTGTGTATCTCTGTGTGTGTATATCTCTGTGTGTGTGTATCTCTGTGTGTGTGTATCTCTGTGTGTGTGTGTATCTCTGTGCATCTCTGTGTGTGTGTCTCTGTGTGTGTATCTCTGTGTGTGTCTCTGTGTGTGTATCTCTGTGTGTATATCTCTGTGTGTGTATCTCTCTGTGTGTGTATCTCTGTGTGTGTCTCTCTGTGTGTGTGTATCTCTGTGTGTGTGTCTCTGTGTGTGTGTGTGTCTCTGTGTGTGTGTGTCTCTGTGTGTGTGTGTCTCTGTGCATCTCTGTGTGTGTCTCTGTGTGTGTGTATCTCTGTGTGTGTCTCTGTGTGTGTATCTCTGTGTGTGTGTCTCTGTGTGTGTGTCTCTGTGTGTGTCTCTCTGTGTGTGTCTCTCTGTGTGTGTGTGTATCTCTGTGTGTGTGTGTATCTCTGTGTGTGTGTGTCTCTGTGTGTGTGTGTCTCTGTGTGTGTGTATCTCTGTGTGTGTATCTCTGTGTGTGTGTGTATCTGTGTGTGTGTGTGTGTATCTCTGTGTGTGTATCTCTGTGTGTGTGTATCTCTGTGTGTGTATCTCTGTGTGTGTATCTCTGTGTGTGTATCTCTGTGTGTGTGTATCTCTGTGTGTGTGTATCTCTGTGTGTGTGTGTATCTCTGTGTGTGTATCTCTGTGTGTTTTCTTTGTATAAAGTTTTGAATCTATTTTTGCACCTCTTCAAACTTCTTTGCCTTGTACTGATCGGCTCCTTTCAGGAAGTTCAGGAGGATGAGGTCACACAGCACGGTACCCTGGGAAGGGAAAGAGAGCACAGTCAAGGAGCCAATAGGGTTCTGAGATGAACGCTCTCGCATCGGCAGCCCATTTTCTTTGAGATTTTTTCCCTGAAGTCCTCAATGATCAGCATCATACTTTCAATATGAAGATTTCTTTAAATATCAAAACATGAGAAAAGAACGAGGCTGCAAGTGCTAATGAGAAATGATAAGCATTATTAATAATAATATATAATCACAATAATAATAATAATAATAATAAATACATACATATTTATAATATATAATAATAATAATAATAATAATGACAGGTACAGTAATGTCAGTAATGTCTCTCACCACTCCGACAGAAGTGAAGGCTGTCACTATATTGATCAGCGTCGGGATCATGTTGAATTTTCCAGCCTAATTAAAAAAATAAAAATAATTACATAAAAAAAAACGGAGTTAATTAAAGGCTGGAGTGGAAACTCTTTGAAATTCCAGCCCTGAAATAAATAATACCGGAATTATTCTATGATTTCCCATTCTATTAGAACTCTGAACTAATTCCGAGCATTTCCAGCTAACTCAATCTATGCTGACAGGAGCCGGTACAGCTTCAGAGCTTCCAGAGTCAGACTTTTACAGTCAAACAGACGCGCGCTCGTCTTCCTCAGCATGGAGCTGGTACTAGAGGAAGTTCCTTCTGCTCTTTTCATCGTGCCAAAAAGGACTGGCTGACTCACTGGCTGGCTGGCTGGCTGACTCACTGATTCGCTGGCTGGCTGACTCACTGATTCGCTGGCTGGCTGACTCACTGGCTGGCTGTCTGGCTGGCTGGCTGGCTGTCTCACTGACTCACTGGCTGGCTGGCTGGCTGTCTCACTGACTCACTGGCTGGCTGGCTGGCTGGCTCACTGACTCACTGGCTGGCTGGCTGGCTGGCTGTCTCACTGACTCACTGGCTGGCTGTCTCACTGACTCACTGGCTGGCTGGCTGGCTGTCTGTCTCACTGACTCACTGGCTGGCTGGCTGGCTGTCTGTCTCACTGACTCACTGGCTGGCTGGCTGGCTGGCTGGCTGGCTGTCTCACTGACTCACTGGCTGGCTGGCTGGCTCACTGACTGGCTGGCTGTCTCACTGACTCACTGGCTGGCTGGCTGGCTCACTGGCTGGCTGGCTGGCTGGCTGACTCACTGACTCACTGACTGGCTGGCTGTCTCACTGGCTGGCTGACTGGCTGTCTCACTGACTGGCTGGCTGTCTCACTGATTCGCTGGCTGGCTGACTCACTGATTCGCTGGCTGGCTGACTCACTGATTCGCTGGCTGGCTGACTCACTGGCTGGCTGTCTGGCTGGCTGGCTGGCTGTCTCACTGACTCACTGGCTGGCTGGCTGACTCACTGGCTGGCTGGCTGGCTGTCTCACTGACTCACTGGCTGGCTGGCTGGCTGGCTCACTGACTGGCTGGCTGTCTCACTGACTCACTGGCTGACTCACTGGCTGGCTGTCTGGCTGGCTGGCTGGCTGTCTCACTGACTCACTGGCTGGCTGGCTGACTCACTGGCTGGCTGGCTGGCTGTCTCACTGACTCACTGGCTGGCTGGCTGGCTGGCTCACTGACTGGCTGGCTGTCTCACTGACTCACTGGCTGACTCACTGACTCACTAGCTGGCTGGCTGGCTGGCTGACTCATTGACTCACTGGCTGGCTGGCTGACTCACTGGCTGGCTGGCTGACTCACTGGCTGACTCAATGTCTGGCTGGCTGGCTGGCTGGCTGACTCACTGGCTGGCTGGCTGGCTGGCTGAATCACTGGCTGGCTGGCTGACTCACTGGCTGACTCACTGGCTGACTCACTGGCTGGCTGACTCACTGGCTGACTCAATGTCTGTCTGGCTGGCTGGCTGGCTGGCTGACTCACTGGCTGACTCAATGTCTGTCTGGCTGGCTGGCTGGCTGGCTGACTCACTGGCTGAATCACAGGCTGGCTGGCTGGCTGCCTGGCTGACTCACTGGCTGGCTGCCTGGCTCACTGGCTGACTCGCTGGCTGGCTGACTTACTGGCTGGCTGGCTGACTCAATGGCTGGCTGGCTGTCTGATTGGCTGATTGGCTGGCTGGCTGGCTGGCTGGCTGACTCGCTGGCTGAATCACAGGCTGGCTGGCTGGCTGGCTGACTGACTGATTGGTTGAATCAGACAGTTTTGTGAGAGAGCTGCGAGTCGTGTCCGCTCTGCGGGTTGCGTCTGGGTGACGTCACCGCTAGGCGTGTGTTGCGAGCGGTACTCACGTTCCCGTAGACCAGCACGTCGAATCGAATGGAGTGCGCTTTCAGCAGAGTGCGGTACTCTGTCCCGTTCTCCATTTTGAAATATTTGGCGTACCTGGAGAGACAGGAGAACAGAGGGGACTGATTAGAAATGAGAGGAGGGGAGAGAGGAAAGAGAGAGAGGAGAGAGAGGAGAGGGGAGAGAGGAGAGGGGAGAGAGGGGAGAGGAGGAGAGGAGAGAGAGGAGAAGAGAGGGGAGAGGATAGGGGAGAGGGGAAGAGAGGGGACAGGAGAGAGGGGAGAGGATGAGAGAGGAGAGGGGAGAGGAGAGAGGAGAGAGGAGGGAGGAAGACACACACTCACACAGGCACACACACACACACACACA
Organism: Acipenser ruthenus; assembly: GCF_902713425.1. Taxonomy (NCBI): domain Eukaryota; kingdom Metazoa; phylum Chordata; class Actinopteri; order Acipenseriformes; family Acipenseridae; genus Acipenser; species Acipenser ruthenus. Next base: position 11,126 of record NW_026708445.1, on the reverse strand, counting down.
CACACACACACACACACACGCACCTGAAGTTGTATCCGGGGGACACGCTGGTTTTCGCTGACACGCTGTCCAGTCTGGTGAAGGAGTACGAGGGGTTGCAGTTATCATCGGACTGATCAAGATCACAGATCCAACCAATCTTAATACCAATGACTCCACCCTGAGAGAGAGAGAGAGAGAGAGAGAGAGAGAGAGAGAGAGAGAGGGGGGGGGGGGGGAGAGAGAGAGGGAGAGAGAGAGAGAGTGAGACAGAGAGATGAGAGGGAGAGAGAGAGAGAGAGAGAGAGAGAGAGAGAGACAGAGACAGAGAGAGAGAGAGGTTCAATTGAAGACACTGAGAAAGACTTATAGTGGAAACGTTTGCCGTTGAATTTACACTGAAGACGCTGAGAGAGACTTCTATTGGAAACATTTGCTGTTGAATTTACACTGAAGACACTGAGAAAGACTTCTAGTGGAAACGTTTGCCGTTGAATTTACACTGAAGACGCTGAGAAAGACTTCTAGTGGAAACGTTTGCCATTGAATTCACACTGAAGACGCTGAGAAAGACTTCTAGTGGAAACGTTTGCCATTGAATTTACTTATCCTGCACTGTGATGATGGGGATGGATGGATGATGTCACCAACAGGCCTGTAGGGGGCGCCATTTACCTTGTTGGCGAGTTTGTAGAAGTCCTCCCCAGCGAATCTCACCACATCTCCCAGTCTGAAGATGGGACAATAGATGTTGTGGATGGGGTCGAAGTTACAGCTCTTTATGTAGGACTGAGTGATATTAGGAAGCAGATTCCCCCTGGAAACACAGAGAAACTCTCATTGGAAAACACAGCAATACAGACTGGAATTACATTGTAACTGCAGTTTAATATCACTAGACTGGACTGGACTGGAATTACATTGTAACTGCAGTTTAATATCACTAGACTGGACTGGACTGGAATTACATTGTAACTGCAGTTTAATATCACTAGACTGGACTGGACTGGAATTACATTGTAACTGCAGTTTAATATCACTAGACTGGACTGGAATTACATTGTAACTGCAGTTTAATATCACTAGACTGGACTGGACTGGAATTACATTGTAACTGCAGTTTAATATCACTAGACTGGACTGGACT
>NW_026708445.1:0-5000 GCF_902713425.1 Acipenser ruthenus | reverse complement strand
ACAGACACACACAGACACACACACACTCTCCCTCTCACACACACAGACACAGACACACACACACTCTCCCTCTCACACACACAGACACAGACACACACAGACACACTCTCCCTCTCACACACACAGACACACACACACTGACACACTCTCCCTCTCACACACACAGACACACACACACTGACACACTCTCCCTCTCACACACACAGACACACACACACTGACACACTCTCCCTCTCACACACACAGACACACACACACTGACACACTCTCCCTCTCACACACACAGACACAGACACACACAGACACACACTCACTCTCACTCTCACTCACCCCACGAAGTAAGTGAAGATGAGGAGCTGCACGACTCTGTTGATGATGCCGATGGTCCAGCTCTTCACCACCACAGATTTGGTCGTTTCGTAGGTGAAGAAATCGGAGACACAGCCCATCGTCCTGCCCTGTGTGTGTGTGTGTGTGTGGTGTGACTGGGGTATCTATCTGTGTGTGTGTGCGTGACAGGGGTATCTATCTCTGTGTGTGTGTGTGTGACTGGGGTATCTATCTGTGTGTGTGTGTGACTGGGGTATCTATCTGTGTGTGTGTGTGTGACTGGGGTATCTATCTGTGTGTGTGTGCGTGACAGGGGTATAGTATCTGTCTATTTATTTAGCTATCTATGTGTTTAACTGAGGTACAATATCTGTGTGTTTATCTATATAGCTATCTGTGTGTTTATATAGCTATCTGTGTGTTTATCTATATAGCTATCTCTGTGTTTATCTATATAGATATCTCTGTGTTTATCTATATAGATATCTCTGTGTTTATCTATATAGATATCTCTGTGTTTATCTATATAGATATCTCTGTGTTTATCTATATAGCTATCTCTGTGTTTATCTATATAGCTATCTCTGTGTTTATCTATATAGCTATCTGTGTGTTTATCTATATAGCTATCTGTGTGTTTAATGGGTACAGTATCTGTCTTTCTGTCTGTCTGTCTATCTATCTATATAGCTATCTCTGTGTTTATCTATATAGCTATCTGTGTGTTTATCTATATAGCTATCTGTGTGTTTATCTATATAGCTATCTGTGTGTTTAATGGGTACAGTATCTGTCTTTCTGTCTGTCTGTCTGTCTATCTATCTATATAGCTATCTGTGTGTTTATCTATATAGCTATCTGTGTGTTTATCTATATAGCTATCTGTGTGTCTATCTATATAGCTATCTGTGTGTTTATCTATATAGCTATCTGTGTGTTTAATGGGTACAGTATCTGTCTTTCTGTCTGTCTGTCTGTCTATCTATCTATATAGCTATCTGTGTGTTTATCTATATAGCTATCTCTGTGTTTATCTATATAGCTATCTGTGTGTTTATCTATATAGCTATCTGTGTGTTTATCTATAAGCTATCTGTGAGTTTATCTATATAGCTATCTGTGTGTCTATCTATATAGCTATCTGTGTGCTTATCTATATAGCTATCTCTGTGTTTATCTATATAGCTATCTGTGTGTTTAATGGGTACAGTATCTGTCTTTCTGTCTGTCTGTCTGTCTATCTATCTATATAGCTATCTGTGTGTTTATCTATATAGCTATCTGTGTGTTTATCTATATAGCTATCTGTGTGTTTATCTATATAGCTATCTGTGTGTTTATCTATATAGCTATCTGTGTGTTTATCTATATAGCTATCTGTGTGTTTATCTATATAGCTATCTCTGTGTTTATCTATATAGCTATCTCTGTGTTTATCTATATAGATATCTCTGTGTTTATCTATATAGCTATCTGTGTGTTTATCTATATAGCTATCTCTGTGTTTATCTATATAGCTATCTGTGTGTTTATCTATATAGCTATCTGTGTGTTTAATGGGTACAGTATCTGTCTTTCTGTCTGTCTATAAAAAGTATATATTAACTTAACTATCTATCTGTCTATTGCTCTCTCTCTCTCTCTCTCTCTCTCTCTCTCTCTATAAATTCCTTGTAAGTTTTAAAATCTGAAATATATATTAATTAATATATAGATATAGATGTCATTACTAAACAAAATTAATACAATTAAAAATAAACTTACTGGCTGAATCAGAAAAATCTAATTTTAATAAAAAAATCAGTTTCTTGGTGAATATGAACGCGGGCGTCGACTTCTTACAGGAATCGTCAAATATTCGGGTTCAAATACGCCGTCACACAAAACCAACCAGGAAGGTTTGATTATCCCGCTGAACGAACAAAAGTCCAAAAAATAAACTAAAGAAATTAACAGTAATTATTACAAAAATTAAAATCCTCTCTCGCTGTTTTCTACTGAACTCCTGAGATTTTTCAGAATCAAATTCTTTTTTTTTTTCAGATTTCTGTTCAGTCCCGTGTTTCTTCTTTTCGTTTTATTTCTCTTTCTTGTTTTCTTTCGCAGTCGGTTGCTTCTCCCTCTCTTTCTCTCTCTTTTCGTGTCTCTCTTAGGCTGTCCTGTTTTTTCATCAGTGTGTCTTTTTAAACCAAGTGGGCGGGGCTATAACAGCTGAATAACCACGCCCCCCTTTTCCCTATCCCCTCCCCTCTCCTCCCTCCCTCCCTCCCTCATTCAACAGCTCTGCAAAAACACCACTACAAAACATTACAATCGATTGCCTTTAAAGGAGCGCTGACCATCTTTAAAATCCATTCTCTCACCTCTTATTAGCTTTATTAACACGGATCACCGGCCCCTCCCTTTAAAGGAGCGCTGACCATCTTTAAAATCCATTCTCTCACCTCTTATTAGCTTTATTAACATGATCACCGGCCCCTCCCTTTAAAGGAGCGCTGACCATCTTTAAAATCCATTCTCTCACCTCTTATTAGCTTTATTAACATGATCACCGGCCCCTCCCTTTAAAGGAGCGCTGACCATCTTTAAAATCCACTCTCACCTCTTATTAGCTTTATTAACATGATCACCGGCCCCTCCCTTTAAAGGAGCGCTGCCCATCTTTAAAATCCATTCTCTCACCTCTTATTAGCTTTATTAACATGATCACCGGCCCCTCCCTTTAAAGGAGCGCTGACCATCTTTAAAATCCATTCTCTCACCTCTTATTAGCTTTATTAACATGATCACTGGCCTCTCCCTTTAAAGGAGCGCTGACATCTTTAAAATCCATTCTCTCACCTCTTATTAGCTTTATTAACATGATCACCGGCCCCTCCATTTAAAGGAGCGCTGACCATATTGTAGCGTCAAACTGAACAGGATTGTGGGGCTCTGTCTGTCTGTCTGTCTGTCTGTCTGTCTGTCTGTCTGCAGCTTTAATGAAACTAAACTGTTTTCAGAATGTAGTAAACTAACACAGACCCCAAGAAGAAGGGATTATATTGTAGCGTCAAACTGAACAGGATTGTGAGGCTCTGTCTGTCTGTCTGTCTGTCTGTCTGTCTGCAGCTTTAATGAAACTAAACTCTTTTCAGAATGTAGTAAACTAACACAGACCCCAAGAAGAAGGGATTATATTGTAGCGTCAAACTGAACAGGATTGTGGGGCTCTGTCTGTCTGTCTGTCTGTCTGTCTGTCTGTCTGTCTGCAGCTTTAATGAAACTAAACTCTTTTCAGAATGTAGTAAACTAACACAGACCCCAAGAAGAAGGGATTATATTGTAGCGTCAAAACTGCTTTTTTTTTTTTTTTTACAAGAATCTCTAATATTTTGAGTTCATGGGATACAGCAGTTGAGAATTGTTGACTAAAGTGCCATCATTTCCTGGAATATTACAAGAATCACAAATACCAATCATGACTCAAATCTCTCCTTCTGTCTCCTCTCTTCCTCTCACAATCTCTCACAAATACCAATCATGACTCAAATCTCTCCTTCTGTCTCCTCTCTTCCTCTCTCAATCTCTCACAAATACCAATCATGACTCAAATCTCTCCTTCGTGTCTCCTCTCTTCCTCTCTCAATCTCTCACAAATACCAATCATGACTCAAACTCTCCTCTGTCTCCTCTCTTCCTCTCTCAATCTCTCACAAATACCAATCATGACTCAAATCTCTCCTTCTGTCTCCTCTCTTCCTCTCTCAATCTCTCACAAATACCAATCATGACTCAAATCTCTCCTTCTGTCTCCTCTCTTCCTCTCTCAATCTCTCACAAATACCAATCATGACTCAAATCTCTCCTTCTGTCTCCTCTCTTCCTCTCTCAATCTCTCACAAATACCAATCATGACTCAAATCTCTCCTTCTGTCTCTCTCTTCCTCTCTCAATCTCTCACAAATACCAATCATGACTCAAATCTCTCCTTCTGTCTCCTCTCTTCCTCTCTCAATCTCTCACAAATACCAATCATGACTCAAATCTCCTCCTTCTGTCTCCTCTCTTCCTCTCTCAATCTCTCACAAATACCAATCATGACTCAAATCTCTCTTCTGTCTCCTCTCTTCCTCTCTCAATCTCTCACAAATACCAATCATGACTCAAATGCTCTCCTTCTGATCTCCTCTCTTCCTCTCTCAATCTCTCACAAATACCAATCATGACTCAAATCTCTCCTTCTGTCTCCTCTCTTCCTCTCTCAATCTCTCACAAATACCAATCATGACTCAAATCTCTCCTTCTGTCTCCTCTCTTCCTCTCTCAATCTCTCACAAATACCAATCATGACTCAAATCTCTCCTTCTGTCTCCTCTCTTCCTCTCTCAATCTCTCACAAATACCAATCATGACTCAAATCTCTCCTTCTGTCTCCTCTCTTCCTCTCTCAATCTCTCACAAATACCAATCATGACTCAAATCTCTCCTTCTGTCTCCTCTCTTCCTCTCTCAATCTCTCACAAATACCAATCATGACTCAAATCTCTCCTTCTGTCTCCTCTCTTCCTCTCTCAATCTCTCACAAATACCAATCATGACTCAAATCTCTCCTTCTGTCTCCTCTCTTCCTCTCTCAATCTCTTCTCCACCTCTCTCATCCCATCTCTGCTCCCTCCCCTCCATATCTC